>NC_080545.1:101287150-101449650 GCF_028640845.1 Ahaetulla prasina | reverse complement strand
CACCACCTCCTCATCGGATTTCACAGTCAGACCAGTGGACATGGTAGTCACTTGTAGTGGTAAAGGAGTCTGGAAAGGAACCACGTTTTGCAGACAAATTGAGCTGTATTTAATAGAAGAAATTCCGGCATTTTGGTTGTGAGGCTTCTTGCATTGAGTAATTTGCATTTAAGGTATGTAGCAGTGAACCTGGATGATCTTGGGGACATGCATGCCTAGTTTTTGATGCTGGGGTGTTGGGATTGTTGATTGTTGGTTATTGGGTTTTTGTGGTTTTAGGGACATGAGCCGTTGATCTGTTTGATACAGTCGGTGTGGTAGTCAATGTAAAGGTCAGTCTCTCCACTATCCAGGCGTCTTTTGAGCTCTGTGCGGAGCTCTCGGGAGCGTGCATGCTGTAATATGGATAGGTCGGGCCACGAACGCAGTTTATTATGGTTAGTGTAGTTTCTTGCAAGCATGTTTATTGAGTGGATGAATATGCGTTTACTAGCCTCACTATTGCAAATGGCTCTGCAGAAGCATGGAGCCATCGTGCCATCATTGTTTTTCTATTCAGGGCCATCACGGGAGATGTAAATAATTTCAATCAAATAGATTTAATTCCTTAAATCTATTTATCATCTCTACTGTATATTCATCAGGGATATGATTTAGTTCATACCTGAGTGGCTAGTGCTTTTCCTTACTTCCTTCAATTTAACCCTAAATTTTGCAACGGGAAGCTCATGATCTGAGCCACAGTCAGCTCCTGGTCTTGTTTTAACTGACTGTATAGAGCTGCTCCAACTTTGACTGCAGAGCACATACCGTATTTTTTAGAGTATAAGATGCAGCTTAGTTTTTGGAGAGGAAAATGTGGGGAGGAGAAATCTGTTTACCAGGTATTTATCTGGCTAGCGTCCTTAATCTGGTCAGCTTCAGCACATTAGTTTGCTGGGTTTTATCCCCTGCTTGGGGATAAAAAACAGCTTTTAAAGCACAACTGATCTTTGGAGAGAGAAGCAATGAGAAAAGCAGGCAAACCATGGAGATCGCTTCACTCACTAGGGCCTCATTAGAGCTGAAAAAAAGCTTCACAGCTGAGAGTCGGAAGGAGCAGGCAAAGCACAGAAATTGCTTCACTTGCTAGCACCTTGTTAGGGCTGGAAAAAAGCTTCAAAAAAGCTACATTCGGAGTATAAAATGCAGCCAAATTTTCAGCCTCTTTTAGGAGGGAAAAAAGGGTGTCTTATACTCTGAAAAATACGGTAATCAATCTGATATCTCTGTTGACTATCTGGTCATGTCCATTTGTAGAGTCATCTCTTGGTTGCTGGAAAAGAGTGTTTGTTATTACCATCATATTCTCTTGACAAAATTCTATCAGCTTGTGCCCTGCTTCATTTTGTACTCCAAGGCCAAACTTGCCTGTTATTCCGGTTATCTTTTCGCTTCCTACTTTAGCATTCCAATACCCCATGATGATAAGGACATCATTTTTTGGTGTTAATTCTGTAAGGTGCTGTAGGGTTTCATAGAACTGGTCAATTTCATCTTCTTCAGCACCAATGGTTGGGGCATAGACTTGGACTACTATGCTATTGAATGGTTTGCCTTGGATTCGAACTGAGATTGTTCTGTCATTTTGGGGATTGTATTCCTGTATTGCTTTTCCTACTCTTATATTGATTATGGAGGCTACTCCATTTCTTCTGAGGGATTCTTGCCCACAGTAGTATACCTGATGGTCATCTGAATTAAATTCACCTATTCCTGTCCATTTTAGTTCACTGATTCCTAAGATGTCGATGTTCAATCTTGCCATCTCTTGTTTGACCACGTCCAGCTTGCCTTGATTCATGAATCTTACATTCCAGGTTCCTATGGAGAAAAAATCTTTACAGCATCGGACTTTCCTTTTACCACCAGATGTATCCACAGCTGAGCGTCCTTTCAGCTTTGGCGCAGTGACTTGACTCTTTCTGGTGCTACTAGTACTAGCCCTCCACTCTTCCCCAGTAGAATATTGGACACCTTCCAACCTGAGGGGCTCATCTTCTGGCGTCATATCTTTTTTTCTTTTTGGTACTGTCCATGGGGTTTTCATGGCAAAGATACTGGAGCGGGTTGCCATTTGTTTCATCAGTGGATCACGTTTTGTCAGAACTCTCTGCTATGACCAGTCCATTTTGGATGGCCCTGCATGGCATAGCTCATAGCTTTATTGAGCTATGTAAGCCCCTTCGCCACAACAAGGCAGTAATCCATGAAGGAGCAAAAATGATACAAACAGATAAAAATGTGGATGGGATAATAATAATTCATAAAATGAAACAGAAAGATTATCCTTTAAGAGTTCAAAATGTAGAAGAGAATAAAGAGAAAGATCTCCTAAAAATGAGGAAAGATCTACGGATGGCTGCTTTAGAGATCCAACAGCGAAAGATAGATGTTGTGGCAGATAAAATATTTAGATTAAATAAACCTGATGAAAGGAATTACAAGATGCCAAGGGAAAAATATGGAAGACTTACCAAAAGGTTAATGGGGTGAAATTCTAAAAAAGGCAAGAGATGATGGATAGATATACAATATTTTTCAACACGGTGATTATTTTATTAAGTATTAGAAAAAAGAGGTAGAAAGTAGAAATTGGGAAAATTGTATAACGTATACTGAAATATAATAGATCACATTATAATTACACAAATGTTAGAAGTTGGAACATTATGATTAGTATATTTAAATAGTATTATTATTGTTAGACCTATGTACTGTATAAAGTATATTGACCCAGACAATACTCTGTTCACCAGGCACTTATGGATATTAAAGAAAAAACTATCAATAAAATTATTTTTTTAAAAAAAGTCGACAACTTATAAAGGAGCTGTCGTTCCCCATTTCTGCTGTACCGGAGGTTTGCATACACTCTTTAGAATCATTAGTGATAGAAATGGTCCCTAAGCTTACATAAATTACTAAATAGGATTCATTCAGAAACAAAGCCCATGGGTTGTGTGAATGCAGTCTCTGTCTTTATGCATATTGGCTGTGGAGGATTGGAAGATGGTGCTTTTTCACACATCTGGAGAACTTATGCTTGAGAAGTTGATATACTAGAACAGAAAATCTTCTCCTTACCTTTGCCATATAGCTCGACACAATTCCCTTTGTAGGTGGAAGGTTGACTTTGTGCCCAAGGAATGTAATCCACCAACGATGCGTCTAACCATCTGAATCGTGTCTGTAGAGACAGAACGCAACAGTGGTGTCATCTCCCCAAGTGTTTTTCTGAATCTTGCAGAAATGAGGTTATTTCTTCTCAAATGTACTTCTCAACAGCCAAAGGGTCAAAAGGAAGAGGGATCAAGTTGTCCTAGGGGACAACAGCTTAAGTACCAGCCAGCAGTGTGCTTCAACTGCCAACTGTGGAAAGAGTACAGAGAAGAACAACAAAGATTAGAGGGTGGGAGGCTGAAACATATGATGACCAGTTGCAGGAACTGAATATGTCTACAGTATCTAACAAAGAGAAGAATTAGGGTTGACATGATAGCAGTCTTCCAATATTTGAGGGGCTGTCACAGAACAGAGGTGACTATCTATTCTTCAAAGCATCTATAGGTGGGACAAGAAGTAATGGGTGGAAGATTATCAAAAAGTGATCCACCCTAGTGTGAAATTTTCTGACAGAACAATGAATCAGTAGAATGGCTTGCCTCCAGAAGTTGTGTGTACTCCATCATTGGAGGCTTTCAAAAATAGACTGGAGAACCAATTGACTGGGGTGGTATAGGGCTTCTACTTTGAGCAGGAGGTTGGACTAGAAGACCTCTGAGATCCCTTCCACCCCAAGGGTTCTATATTCTACATTCTGTTCTAAAACATGAGAAAATAAATTCAGGCTCAGGTGGATTACATGCATACAGAGTTTCAGGGAAACTGAAAAATATAAGTCCAGTCCAGCACAATAGCACTGAAAAAGAAAAACAAGAAATCCAAGAAGAAACCAGCATGGTTACACAAATATCTCTCTGATAAACTGAAAGACAAATGTAAAGGTTCAAAAATGTAAAGAGGGACACATAACTAAGTCAGAATATCAGCAGATAGCCCGAATCTGTAAAGATAAACTCAGGAAAGCAAAGACTCAAGGACCTGATGGATTATATCCCAGAGTTCTGAAGCTGCTGGCTTATGGTTATCTCAGAACCATTGTACCAAACCTTTCAAAAATTCTGGAGCACCGGGAAACTTCCAGTGGATTGGAAAAGAGCTGACGTGCTTCACATCTTCGAGAAAGGAAAAAACAGATCCAAGAAAATACAGATCAATCAGCTGAGGATCAATACCTGGGAAGACACCGGAAAAAATAAGAAGAAAACCGATCTCCAAACCTTAAGAAACAAAGTTATAACTAGAAGCCAGCATGGGTTTGTTAAAAACAGGTCATGCCAAATCAATCTTATTTTATTCTTCGACTAACTGACAAAGTAGAGCAGCAAAATGCTGTGGACATAGTATACTTAGACTTCAGTAAGGCATTTGACAAAGTAGACAACAACCTTGATAAGCTAGAAAAATATGGGATAGACAGCATCACCACCAGATGGATTTGTATCTGGCGGACAAACCTTACTCAACGAGTAGTATTTAATGATACCATATCCACATGGAGGGAAGAAAGCAGTGGTTCCATCTTATCCTCAGTACTTTTCAGTATTTTCATAAATGATTTAGATGAGGGAACAGAAGGAGAACTCATCACTTTTGCAGATGACACTATGTTGGCAGGAATAGTGAATACCCCAGAAGAAAAAGCTCAAGATCCAAAAAGATCTTCACAGACTTGAACAATGGGCCCTATCCAACAAAATGAATCTTAATGTGGAGAAAAGCAAGGATTTACACCCAGGCAAAAAAACCCCCAAAGGTACAAGTACAAATTTGGCAAAATCTGGCTCAGAAACAGTAACTGTGAGATGGACCATCCTTTAGTCAGACCTCATCTGGAATTCTACATTCAGTCTGGGTCACCACATTACAAAAAAGATGTTGAGACTTTGGAAAAAGTGCAAAGAAGAGCAACAGAGGTGATTAAAGGCCTGGAGATAAAAATATATGAAAAACAGTTGCAGGAATTGGGTATGGTCAGCCTAGAGAAAAGAAGGAGTAGGGATGACATGATAGCAGTATTTGAGGGGCTGCCACAAAGAAGGTGGGGCCAACCTATTCTCCAAAGCACCTGAAGGTAGGACAAGAAGCACCGGATGGAAACTACTCAAAGAAGCAACCTGGAATTAACTTCATAACAGTGAGAACAATTAAGTAGTGGAACAAATTGCCTACAAAGTTGTGGGTGCTCCATCACTGGAGGTTTTTAAGAAGAGACTGGACAATCATTTGACTAAAATGGTATCGGGTCTCCTGATTGAACAGGGCTTTAGACTAGAAGACCTCCAAGGTCTCTTCCAACGGTGTTATTCTGTTAACTAAGTATGGTAGCCATTGGTTTTTGGAGGTAATGGAGGTAGGTAATGAAGAAAGTTAGCAGCCAACCCCTCTTAGAAGAATGAAATAATTTAGGAAATATTAAAAAAGGCAGAATTTTACGTTTCCATAGATAAAAGAAGAAACATGTTTTAAAGACAGAAAAGAGCTCCCTGCCCCCAGCAGATATTTGGTGCCCATTAGGAAAGACTGGGCCAGCCTATCTACAAGACAAAAGACCTCCAGCTCCAGGGTGATGGGATTAAGACATGACCATCCAGGATATAATAAGATTAACCCATCTAGCAGCAGAGCTCATCACATGGCACAATCACTGGGGGCATTGCATCACCCAGCAAGCTTCAACCAAGCCTGGGACTCAGACACCTTACAAAGTTAGCTGTGACCCTTACAACAGCCAATAGAATACATGTTCTTGCACAAGAACAGGAAGTTCAAGTGCAAAGCTCAAGAGAGTATAAATTCCTCTCTCTCTCTCTCAACTCCATGTGGTCAGCTGCAACAGGACCATGTACTTGATGGTTCTGCTTCATTAAACCATCTTTCCAATCAGCCTCCATGTTTCCCGTATCTTTCTCCGCACTTGGAACTGAACCAGATGGATATTTCTCCCAACAGTACTAAATGGCAGATTCAAAGCTGTATTTTGGCTCTTCAATGGGCCAATAATTTCCATTTTCTGCAAGACATGAGCCCTCCATGACACTTAACTAGATCTCTGGATCAAATTGATCAGGGCTAGAAGCATGATTATCGTAGTTTAATCATCACTAGAAAGTTGCATGTTTCCAACTGGATCCCACTCAAAACATCTTAAGAGGTCTCCTGGAAAGGAAGACACACAGAAGAGAAAGCCACAGAGGTCTGGAAACACCTCCAAAAGATCCCACTTCACTTAAGGGCCTTCTTTCCTGTCATAGCTGTTGATCAGCATCCAAACACAGGTGACGCTGATGAAAGTTCCTATGTTGAACTGTGTGAATTGGGACACAGTAGCCCTGGGTGTGCAAAGACCATGAGGGAGTTTGAAACTGTGACAGAGTTTGTTAAAAATGCTTATACTCACTGATGAGAGGAAATGATATAGATATTTTTTGTAATTCCTCTGTTTTATCTACTCTTGAGCAATCAGCTTGTTTTTCCTTACTTATTCTACGTGGTTCCTAGCCAGCCTTATGAGAGTACCAAAAGGACACTACTGCTCAGATGTGAATAAACATGTCATTTAGAGAGAATTGGGATCCAACTGGAATTTGTCCATTCCAGGCTCAATCTAGACAGCGAATGTAACATAGCCAAGGTCAACTTCTTAAGATCCCAAAATTGCACTGAGATCCAAAACTGAATGTTTGGAAGGCTCTCCAAGGAATCCCCCTCCCCATACTAGGATTGCTATCATGCTGTTGTGCTGTGATGTAAATCCATTGACAGATTGGCCTATTCTTGTCACCTCCCCACCCCCCCCACGCCCCCGTCAGCTTTTCGTTGTCTTCAGATATACCATTCACTCCCTTCCCTCCCTGAGGCCAACACAGCTTCTACACACCTTCCCGCCTGGGACTTTGTACAATCCAATCCAGATTTTAAATGACTCTTCATATTTGGTGAGTAGAGCAGAAGATATGGTTTCCATTTCCCGTTTGCTGAGGATGGAGGCAAGGTGGGCATGTTTGCCATGGGAAGAGCATTCTGTCTGGGAGACACCAAGCAGACACAGGTTAGGGCTTCCTGCTTTAGATGCTGACCCTGCCCTTTAGACCAGGGGTCTTCAAACTGGCCACTTTAAGACTTGTGGACTTCAACTTCCAGAATTTACCAGTCAGCATGGCTGAGTGTTGTCAGTTTGGAGACCCCTGCTTTAGAGCCCTCCCTCAATTCCACTAGTCTGTCCTTGTCCTTCCTGATTCCCCAACTTTCTTACCCAGCGCCTGTCTTCACGACATCTAAACTCTATAGCTTACAATCAAAAGCAGGACCTAAAAAGCAATTATCCAGGCTCACTACAGTATTTATCCCTTCCAACTCTGTGATTCTGTATTTTAAACTGTATAAATATGCATAATTAACAAATATCTAGCTACTTCCCTTCCCATCTATCCTCAAGAAAGAGTCTTAATAAAGAGAAACATATCAGTTATGCTGGCAAAGATAAACCATAGAGAACTGAGGACTTCAAGGTTGCCTCAATTAGCACATTCCTTCTTTGTTTCTGTTTTGAAAGCCTGCTCTCATTCCACCAAGAATTTGTTTCCCTCATAGGAGAAGCTTCGTCTGGCAACATCCTTTCTCTGCTGTGCCCCTATGGTGTTACTTTCATTGCTCCTCAGTCCTACCATTAGACAACCCTAAGTTATGCTTTTCTATACTGAAAAAGGTTTAACTATGAGGTTTAACTATGTGAGGGGTCATTGGTGTTCTCTGAGCTTGGCGCCGATGATATTACCTAGTTTGAGTGATGTGACATCTGCAGGAAAATAGCCAAGCTCAAGAGTGTCAGCCCCGAAATGGCCACCCATGAGTGAGCTCTCCTGGGGTTGCCATTTGGGGAGGGTGGATTCACCATCGACACATGAGCTGTCAGCTGAGAGGCAGAATGGCTGCGCACCGGGTGAACACCAGGCCACTGCTTCTTTGGGCATGGCGCTGCTGGGAACAGCTCCAGACCTACAGTCAGCTCAAAAGCCGATAGCCAGCAATCAGCTGGGAAGCGGAGACCAGCCGAAACAACTGAGTGTCGGCATCCGGAAGCCATGGGGTGGGGCAGGCATGTATGCAAACCGTCTGCTGGGCTAAATGTGGGCAGACACCAGGCGGTGGGGATGCAAGGGGGTGGGATAAACACACATACTTAAGGGGGAAGAGTTAAATTGCAGTTAGCGCTGACTTTGTTTTGCTGCTTTGCTTGCTGGTCACTTCGTGCCAGGTTTCATGCTTTCAAGGATAAACGGTTCGAACTGAACTTTGTTGTCTGAGGTTTCTGGATGCTGAACTACGGAACCTGACAGTAAGTCAGCGCTCTATTTTTCTTCTCTCTCTCTCCACCTGTGCCAGCTCTTTGTGGGTGAGGTTGGAAGTTTCAGGGGATGGCTGAGGGACCAGTGACTGGGG
This sequence comes from Ahaetulla prasina, assembly GCF_028640845.1. Classification (NCBI taxonomy): domain Eukaryota; kingdom Metazoa; phylum Chordata; class Lepidosauria; order Squamata; family Colubridae; genus Ahaetulla; species Ahaetulla prasina. Next base: position 101,441,046 of record NC_080545.1, on the reverse strand, counting down.
CGGATGCTGCAGTGGTGGAGGAACCATCCACCCTGGAAGCCCCTTCATCACAAGATGTGGCTACTCACCCGGATTTGCGCCCCAAAGAGCGTCAGGGCTAAGAACCACTACCAACTGTCCAGGAGGACGTAGCGAGGGATGTTGGTCAGGGAGAGGGCCCTGCAGTGGAGTGGTGGAAAAGCTCCTCAGCAGATGCAGACTCAGGGCCCCAACTGCCTACACTTAGCCTCTCTGGCGGCCATTTGACGAGGTAGAGGGAGCAGCGCCTGACTGATGGGGACAATGAAGGGGAGTGGAGCTACTCCACCACAATGAGTAGCCAACCTACAGACATTGAGGGGAAGGTTTGGGGAGGTCAGTTTCTGTGACGTTGGGGCCTGGCAACATGTGGACCCAGGAACTTAGGGGTTCCCTACTGGGGACACCCGCTGGCAGTCAGCCGAACAGCTGGCAGTTCCGTCTGCTCGCTTCTGCTTGGCCAGCCAAAGTTTCAATTCCATGGCGGTAATGCTGATTGTATCCCCCACAAGCTGGGGATTCTATCCCAGCCAGGGGTGGGTCCAGTGCCAGTGGTATCCAGAATCATCTGCTCCAATTTTCCAGGGATCCCCATGGCCCCAATATGGCTCAATAATTCCAGCACCACAGGGGGGGCTAATCCAGCAGTCTCTGCACCCCAAAAGCAGCTCAAATGCCAGCCCCTCTCCCTCAGCAGGCTGCCATCCAACAACCAGCAGCAGTTTCCCCACAGGTTCCAGCTCAGCCACTTATTGCCAAGCCCAATCCTCCTGCGAGGCCAACGCCACCCCGCTTCAGAGCAACATTTCATGGCATGCCTGCCAAACTGGCTTACTTACTAAGCAGGGTCTGGGCTCATATAGATCAGTATGGCGACCAATACGAATCAGATAGGGACTTGGTATCGGCGATTTCTGACGGGGTGAATGAATTTTTACAGGCAATTCATCCCTTCCTTCGCCGAGGTTACTTTCCCCTTGACGGAAATACTAAAAACCAGTCCATCTCCCACCAAGTCAAAACCTAGCCAACTCCTAGCTTGGACAATGGACTGTCAAAAATCCTCTGAACAATTAAAACACCTATTCACAGTGGAGGCGTTCCTACAACACTCTGACCCAAATAAACCATTTGTAGTCCAGGCTGATGCTAGTGATGTGGCGGTGGTGGCTATTCTAATGCAAAGGAATGCCCAAAACAAACTACAGTAGTACCGTGTTCTTATGTATTGAAAAGCTAACGGACACGGAGCGCAGATGGGCGGTATGGGAGAAGAAGACTTTTGTGGTGCAATGGGCTCTCCTTTTTTTAAAGTAATTTTTATTAAACTTTTGACTTTTAAAAATAAAGTAAAGAAAAATACAAAAAAACAAAAACACATTAAAAATATTTAACAAACATAACATTACATCATATATTATTTTATAGCTTGCTATATCAACATAGATATATATTCTCTGTTCTTATTCAATCGTTCATCTACGTGCTTATATTTACATTGGTGTCTATTTACAGAACTGTCATTGTCCGGTTAACACTATTCAGTAATTTACACTTCCTAGTTTTAATCTAATTAGATTAACATTCCAATTTATTATTTTGATTTCTTTTTTCTAACCAATCATATAATTTGTTCCACACTTTATAGTATTCCGACTCTTCCCTTTCCTTAATTTACAACATCATCTTATCCATTTCTGCACATTGTAGAATTTTTTGAATTATTATTTCCTCTCCTGGTACATTGTTTTGTTTCCATCCATATGCGACAGCAATCCTTGCTGCCATTAATATATGAAAGATATTATAAAGATTGTCTATTTTTGGGTTAATTATTCCTAATAAATAAAGTTCTGGTTTAAATTTTATTTTTAATTGGGTAATTTCCTCCAGCCAATTTTTCATTTTTTACCAATTTTTTTTATCTTGGGGCTCATCCACCACATATGGTAGTATGTGCCTAGCTTGTACCCACATCTCCAACAATTTGGTGGTAAATTTGGGAACATTTTTTCCAATCTCGCTGGTGCCAAGTGCCATCTATGGAACATTTTATATAAATTTGCTTTATAGGCTACTGCCATTGTTAATTTATAGTTTCTATCCCACAATTTGTTCCACTTTTCTAATTCTATATTGTGCCTGAGGTTTTTTGTCCAACAGATCATCATTTCTTTTACTGTTTCATCTTGCATTTTGTATTTTAATAGGAAATTGTAAATTTTTGTGATCATTTTTCTCCCAATCCTAATAGAATTTTGTCTATATCCAATTGTTCCCTATGTATGCCATATTGCTCGAGGTCTTTTTTGAATCTAGTTTTTATTTGTAGATACAGCCACCATTCGATGTTTAATCCTTGTTGTTTCAAATCTTGGATTGATTTTAATTCCCCTTTTTCATCAAGTAGCTATGCATATCTTATTATTTTACTCAAGTCCGTGGTGTTTGGGTGTAATATTGCTTCCATAGTTGTTAGTCAAATAGGGACTTTTGTATAGTGATCCTTCTTAATTTTCTCCCAAACTTGTAAAAGGGTATTTCTTAATAAATGACTTTGAAAATATGTATGATATTTATTTTTCCCATCCCAGAGAAAATTGTGCCAACCAATCTGGAGATCATGGCCTTCTATTGTTAGTACTCATTTATTTTGTAGCTGGATCCATTCTTTAAGCCATGTTAGCGTTGCCTGATAATAGAGCTCCCAATTTGGGAGACTAAAGCGCCTCTACTTCTACTATCTTGCAACATTTTATACAAATTTTCTTTATAGGCTACTGCCATTGTTAATTTATAGTTTCTATCCCACAATTTGTTCCACTTTTCTAATTCTATATTGTGCCTGAGGTTTTTTGTCCAACAGATCATCATTTCTTTTACTGTTTCATCTTGCATTTTGTATTTTAATAGGAAATTGTAATTTTTTGTGATCATTTTTCTCCCAATCCTAATAGAATTTTGTCTATATCCAATTGTTCCCTATGTATGCCATATTGCTCGAGGTCTTTTTTGAATCTAGTTTTTATTTGTAGATACAGCCACCATTCCATGTTTAATCCTTGTTGTTTCAAATCTTGGATTGATTTTAATTCCCCTTTTTCATCAAGTAGCTATGCATATCTTATTATTTTACTCAAGTCCGTGGTGTTTGGGTGTAATATTGCTTCCATAGTTGTTAGTCAAATAGGGACTTTTGTATAGTGATCCTTCTTAATTTTCTCCCAAACTTGTAAAAGGGTATTCCTTAATAAATGTCTTTGAAATATGTATGATATTTATTTTTCCCGTCCCAGTGAAAACTCTGCCAACCAATCTGGAGATCATGGCCTTCTATTGTTAGTACTCGTTTATTTTGTAGCTGGATCCATTCTTTAAGCCATGTTAGCGTTACGGCCTGATAATAGAGCTCCCAATTTGGGAGACTAAAGCTGCCTCTACTTCTACTATCTTGCAATATTTTAAATTTAATGTGAGGTTTCTTCCCTGACCAAACAAATTTTGATGTAATTTTATTTAATTGTTTGAAGAAAATTTTCTCTAATTTGATTGGTATAGTTTGAAACAGATATAGCAATCTGGGTAGTATGTTCATCTTTATCGTTGAAATTCTACCGATCAACGATATTTGCAATTTGGACCACATTTCTAAATCTTTTTGGATTTTTTTTTTGTAGCAGTGTGTCATAGTTACCTTTTTTTATTGTGGTGCATTTTGCTGATATCTGTATTCCTAAGTATTTAATTTTTTTGACTCTCAAAATCCACACTTTCTCCTTTAATTTCTCAATTTGTTTATTTGTTAGATTTTTGGTCAACATTTTAGTTTGTCCTTGTTTATTTTGAGCCCTGCCACTTTACCAAATTGGTTTTTGTCTTCAAATAAGAATTGTCCAGATTCTAGGTGCTCCTCGATAATGAATACCAGATCATCAGCAAATGCTTGAACTTTATATTCCTGGGATTTAATTTTTAGAATAGAATAGAATAGAATAGAATAGAATAGAATTTTATTGGCCAAGTGTGATTGGACACACAAGGAATTTGTCTTGGTGCATATGCTCTCAGTGTACATAAAAGAAAAGATACGTTCATCAAGGTACAACATTTACAACACAATTGATGATCAATATATCAATATAAATCATAAGGATTGCCAGCAACAAGTTATAGTCATACAGTCATAAGTGGAAAGAGATTGGTGATGGGAACTATGAGAAGATTAATAGTAGTGCAGATTCAGTAAATAGTCTGACAGTGTTGAGGGAATTATTTGTTTAGCAGAGTGATGGCCTTTGGGAAAAAACTGTTCTTGTGTCTAGTTGTTCTGGTGTGCAGTGCTCTATAGCGTCGTTTTGAGGGTAGGAGTTGAAACAGTTTATGTCCAGGATGCGAGGGATCTGCAAATATTTTCACGGCCCTCTTCTTGATTCGTGCAGTATACAGGTCCTCAATGGAAGGCAAGTTGGTAGCAATTATTTTTTCTGCAGTTCTAATTATCCTCTGAAGTCTGTGTTTTTCTTGTTGGGTTGCAGAACCGAACCAGACAGTTATAGAGGTGCAAATGACAGACTCAATAATTCCTCTGTAGAATTGGATCAGCAGCTCTTTGGGCAGTTTCTGAGTTGGCGCAGAAAGAACATTCTTTGTTGTCCTTTTTTAATGATGTTTTTGATGTTAGCTGTCCATTTGAGATCTTGCGATATGATAGAACCCAGAAATTTGAAGGTTTCTACTGTTGATACTGTGTTGTCAAGTATTGTGAGAGGTGGAAGTATGGAAGGGTTTTTCCTAAAGTCTACCACCATTTCTACGGTTTTGAGTGTGTTCAGTTCCAGATTGTTTTGGTTGCACCACAAGGCTAGTCGTTCGACCTCTCGTCTATATGCGGATTCGTCATTGTCTCGAATGAGACCAATCACTGTTGTGTCATCTGCGAACTTCAGTAGCTTAACAAATGGATCATTGGAGATGCAGTCATTGGTATACAGAGAGAAGAGAAGTGGGGAGAGCACACAGCCTTGGGGGGCCCCTGTGCTAATTGTACAGGTATTTGATGTGATCTTGCTTAGCTTCACCTGCTGCTTCCTGTTTGTTAGGAAGCTTGTGATCCACTTACAAGTCTGTTCCGGTACCTTTTAATCCTTTTATTTCCAAATTTTCCCTAATTTGTGACATTAATATTTCTATGGATAGAATAAATAATAGGGGGGACAGAGGGCATCCCTGTTGTACTCCTTTCTCTAGAATAGAATAGAATAGAATAGAATAGAATAGAATAGAATAGAATAGAATAGAATAGAATAGAATAGAATAGAATAGAATAGAATAGAATAGAAGCTTTCCCTCAAGCCAGTTCGCTGGGCTCAGTATTTCAAATGCTTTAACTTCAACCTGAAATACATTTCCGGGGGTGGGTGGGGGTGGGACATCTATTAGCTGATGCTCTGTCCAGAAAGCCCCAGTTTGACAGCCGATGGGAAGAGGTAATTCACGCCATGATCTCTGAAACCCAACCAGGAGTCCAAGCTCACATTAGAGCGCAAACGTGCCGTGGTTCTGATCTCCCTGAAGACAAGTTGACAGCAAAGCTAAAAGCGGCAGCCGATGCTTGGTTCGAGGAGAACCAGACGGACCTAACCCTAAGAGAAGGATTGGCTTGGAAGGGGCGTAAGATTTATGTGCCCAGCAGCATGCAACTCGGGGTGCTAAAGCGGAGTCATGATTCTCAACTAGGGGCCCACTTTGGATTTTTAAAAACCCTCCATTTGACTAGAAGACAATTCTGGTGGCCAAGAATGAAAGTCGATGTAGAGGACTATGTTAAAAGCTGTGCCACTTGCACCACCATGAAGTCCAGACCAGGGAAGCCCCCTGGCTTCTTCAGACCATGGGTGAACCCACACAAACCCTGGGAGGAGATTGCAATGGACTTCATAGTCTAACTCCCTGACAGTGGAGGGAACAAGGTGATTTGGACTGTCATTGATTTATTCTCCAAACAAGCACACTTCACTGCCTGCAATGGACTACCCTCGGCCAAGAAGCTGGCAAAACTTTTCATGAAGCATATCTACAGACTACATGGGGTTCCAAGGAGAATAATATCAGATTGCAGGGTCCAGTATACTGCTAAATTCTGGAAGGAGTTCCTGCAATCCATTGGGTCATCCTAGGGGCTTAGCTCAGCTTTCCACTCATTGACTAATGGATCTGCTGAAAAATTGAACACCATGGTGGAACAATACATTAGATGTTATGTAAATTATATACCTCTGGAAGGGGAAGTTATTACAAAAAATTTAGATGGGTGATGGGAACGATGAGAAGATTAATAGTGCAGATTTAGTAAATAGTTTGACAGTGTTGAGGGAATTATTTTTTTAGCAGAATGATGGCATTTAGGAAAAACTGTTCTTGTGTCTAGTTGTTCTGGTGTGCAGTGCTCTGTAGCATTGTTTTCAGGGTAGGAGTTGAAACAGTTTATGTCCAGGATGTAGGGGTCTGTAAATATTTTCACAGCCCTCTTTTTGACTTATGCAGTATGCAGGTCCTCAATGGAAGGCAGGTCGGTAGCAATTGTTTTCTCTGCAGTTCTAATGATCCTCTGAAGTCTGGGTCTGTCTTGTTGGGTTGCAGAACCAAACCAGACAGTTATACAGTAGAGGTGCAGATGACAGACTCAGTAATTCCTCTGTAGAACTGTATCAGCAGCTTCTTGGGCAGTTTGAGCTTTCTGAGTTGGTGCAGAAAGAACATTCTTTGTTGTCCTTTTTTTAGAATAGAATAGAATTTTTAAAGAATAGAATATATATTTTTTTTTATTGGCCAAGTGTGATTGGATACACAAGGAATTTGTCTTGGTGCATTTGATGATGTTTTTGATGTTAGCTGTCCATTTTAGATCTTGCGAAATGGTAGAACCTAGAAATTTGAAGGTTTCTACTGTTGATACTGTGTTGTTTAGTATTGTGAGAGGTGGAAGTATGGAGGGGTTCCTCCTAAAGTCTACCACCATTTTTACGGTTTTGAGTGTGTTCAGTTCCAGATTGTTCTGGTTGCACCACAAGGCTAGTTGTTCAACCTCCTGTCTGTATGCGGATTCATCATTGATGAATAAGACGGATCACTGTTGTGTCATCTGTGAACTTCAGTAGTTTGACAGATGGATTGTTGGAGGTGCAGTCATTGGTATACAGAGAGAAGTGGGGAGAGCACACAACCTTGGGGGCCCCCTGTGCTAATTGTACAGGTATGTGATGTGATTCTGCTTAGCTTCACCTGCTGCTTCCTGTTTGTTAGGAAGCTTGTGATCCACTTACAAATCTGTTCAGGTACCTGTAGCTGGTTTAGCTTAGTTAGAAGAGTGTCTGGAATGATGGTATTGAATGCTGAACTAAAGTCTACAACGATGACCCTTGTGTAGGTCTTTGGAGATTCAAGATGTTGTAGGATGTAGTGCACAGCCATATTAACAGCATCATCTGTTGATCTATTTGCTCAGTATGCAAATTTCAAGGGGTCTAACAGCGGATCCGTGATGGTTTTCAAGTGGGACAGCACTAGCCTTTCAAAGGTTTTCATGACTACAGATGTTAGAGCAACTGGTCTGTAGTCATTAAGTTCCTTGATGGTGGGCTTCTTCGGCACTGGGATGATAGTAGAATGTTTGAAGCAAGAAGGAACATAGCAAATCTCTAGTGATTTATTGAAGATACGGGTGAAGATGGGGGCCAATTGGTCAGCACAGACTTTTAAGCAAGAAGGAGTTATCTTGTCTCACAAGCTAAGGCAGGGTCCTTGGGGATGGGAAAACCAAAGAAGATGCCCTGGAAGGCCCCAGAGAAGTCCAGAGAGGCCCAGCAGAAGGAAATGGTGATCCCAGTGGGCAACAAGGACGACAGCCGAATGATTGTGGAGGGGGGACCCTAGTTCACCAGCGGTGACAGTGACAAAGGGATGGTGAGAAAATGGTAAACTATACCATCCATCTCTTCTTGATCCTAGTGGTGCTTACAGCTCAGAAGCGGGGTGACTTAGAGGCACTCATAAATACCGGGTGTACCCAATACTTGATCAGTCTGGCAACAGCTGCCAATTTGGGGGTAAGGGTGAGGAGGCTGTGATTCGAGTAGGTGGACGGCTCACTGCTGGGAGGAGTACCTGCTGCCCATGTTATGGAGTAGTGAAGTAGTTTCAGTAGTTTGGCCTGCATTGGAAACTCATCCACTTCATCGTTGTCCCGAAAATAACTTGAGTCCGTGATTCTGGGACTCATGTGGCTGGATAAGTGAGGTCCAGCCATCGGGGGTGGGTGGGTGTGAGGTTGTAGGCACTTGCATATAAGCAATGGGCCCACCCCACCATCTCATGAGCGACTCTGGAACCATGGTGTTAACGAAGCTCCAGACCTGGGGCCCAGAGATACGGGGGCGAAAGCTGCAGGGGAGGTGATGGCCTTCTCAATAGTGTACAGCGATCTCGCAGAGGTTTTCAGTGAGAAGGAGTGTGATGTACTACCCCCTCATCGGCCAACAGACTGTGCAATAGAGATACAGCCTGGGGCTAAATTGTCAAAGCCAAAAAAAATATTCTATGACACTGAAGGAAATGGAAGAACTAAGGCAATATATAGAGAAGAACTTAGCCAGATGATTTATTCAGCCAGCCAGGTCCCGAATCGCGGCATCTGTACTGTTTAGAGAAAAGGACAGGGGGAATTGTGATTGTGTGTAGACTTCCTTGGGATTAACAGAGTGCTCATTGAGAACATGTACCCCCTCCCCCTTATGAAAGACATGCTAGCCTGTTTGGCCGAGGGACATATTTTCACGAAGCTGGATCTCAGAGAGGTGTATTATCGGGTACAGATAAGGGAAGGGGATAAGTGGAAGACCGCATTTAATTGCCCATTGGGTAGTTATCAGTTCAGAGTAATGCCCTTCTGGCTGCAAGGGGCTCCAGCAGTGTTCATGCAATTGTTAAGTGAGGTCTTGCATGAATATCTGTATAAGGGGGTGCTCGTTTACCTGAATGACATTGTGATTTACACCAAGACCATGGACAAACACGTCCAGTTGGTGTGCCAGGTCCTGAAGAAACTGCTGGCATTAAATTTGTATCTAAAATTGACCAAATGTGAATTCCACCAGCCCCGGCTAGATTATGTAGGTTGCCAGGTGTCACATGAGGGGGTGGAGATGGATCTAGCACGTCGTAAAGCATTCCTGCCCTGCTTTCAAGTTGCCATAAGCAGCAGGGGGAAAAACTGAGGGAGCAATACAGCAGCAACCAGAAGGACATTCCACACATACCTTCTCAAGGTTGCAGCCTAAGTTACCACAGCCAGTTGGATAGGCATGTTCTCTACAGCCCACAAAACTGCTCCATTGGAGAATGTGATTGATGACACACCCTGGGAGGAGTGGAGGAACAGGGTCATAGGTGGGATATAAATTACATGGGGCAGAGCTGACTCCACTCAGGTATGTGCCGATATGTTGCTCCTAATAAATAACTGGATTTCTTTTGAAACTTGGCTTGAGGCTCATGAATTAATTAGGGCATCCATCAGAACCTTGATACAGTGAAGGTACAGGCTGTTCTGGACTGGCAAGCCCCAAAAACCCAAAAGCAATTGCAAAGCTTTCTAGGGTTTGAAAACTTTTATCACCAGTTCATCGTCCTGTCCTTTGTCAAAGTGGCCCTCCCACTAACCTTAAAACTAAACACTTGACTGGGAGACCCCATCCCGGCCAGTCTTTACAATGGACAATGGCATGTCAAAAGATTTTTGAGGACCTGAAAGTGTTGTTCACTAGGGAGCCCATGTTAAGACACCCCGATCCAAAGAGGTCCTTCATGGGCCAGGCCAATGCAAGCAATGTGGCTGTAGGGGTTGCCCTCCTTCAAGCCAATGAGCAAGGGAACCTGCAACCATGTGCTTATACCTTGAGCAAACTTACCTAGATTGAAGAAAAGTGGCCAATATGGGAGAGGGAGGCCTTCATTGTCTGGTGGGCCCTTATGATGTGGCGATAGCTAATGGAGTGGGGTTGTGTTCCATTTGAAGTGTGGAGGGATCGCAAAAACCTCAAGCCCCTCCAAATCCCATGCAAATTGTCTCCCAAGCAGGTCTGGTGGGCGCTTTATTTTAGGCGTTTCAACTTTACATTGAAGTACATCCCCAGGGGAAGAATTTCCTAGCAGATGCCCTATCTAGGAAGCTGCAGTATAACAGTGGCCATGAAGACATGGTACATGCCATGGCGCAAGCTACCTCCCGGGGCCAAGGTAGGCACCGAATGAAAGAGGGACTGGACAATATAATCCACTCAATAAAAACAGCTCTGGTCATCGACTTGTGGTTCCAAACAAACCAGCAGCTACTAATGCAAAGAGACAGCCTGACTTGGAAAGATAACAAAATATATGTTCCCCACATTCAACACATAGGAGTGTTGTGGGGGTACCATGATGCCCGCTCTGCAGGACATTCTGGGTTCCTGAAAATCTTCTATTTAGCAAACTGGCAGTTTTGGTGGCCCAGGATGAAAAAGAATTGGAGGACTATGTCCAGAGCTGTGCCATCTGTGCAAGAATGAAGAAAAGGTCAGAAAAAATCCCCGGCCTGTTGCAACCTGTGGCAAACCCCAACATGGGAAGAAATTGCCATGGACTTCATTGTCGAGCTCCCAGAGAGTCACAGTGTTTTGGGTTGTCAGCTGCCAGAAGAGCTGGCAGCAGACTTGGATGATGAGGAGGTTGGGGAAGAACATGGGCCAGTTCTGGAGCCTGGGGAAGGCTCTGATGATGTTCAGCATTAGACACAGAGATAGAGCCAGGACTGTCCAGCATTTCCTAGCCAGAGAGGCACCTGCCTTTGGAGTCAGAGATGAGTGAGGAGGAGAAACAGCTGGGGCTGTTCCAGATGCATGTCTGCACAAAGCAGGTAGGAGAGGTGAACAACAGAGGACAATGAGCCAGCTCAGGAAGCAAAACAAACGTGGATGCTGACTGGCCCCTCCCTGGCTGGGAAATAAATAGGAGAAAAGGGGAGTGGTTTGGTTGTCACAGACAACCGTTCACATTTCTGGAAAGTTTGCTCTTGTGTGTTTCATGCGACAAAGACTGCCTTGCCAGAACTGAGGCTTCTATTTCTCTGTTTGAACTGATTTAATTTGCAGCCTCCCAGCTGGGAGCTCACAGCCTTCCATTTATGATAATGAGCTGATAAGGAGTATTGTGTCAGTTAACTCCGTGGGGGATTCTTGCCTGGACTTTCTGTTGGTGAATGCAGTTAATTCCCAATGTGTAATTAAAGAGAGGTTTTTCTTTGCGGGGAGTCTGTTTCTTGTTTCTGTGAAGGCTGGGTGACAACACATGGCAACGCTGTCATCTGGATGGTTTTGACCTCTTCTCTAAGCAAGCATTTTTCATGGCCTTCCCAAGTCTGCTATCAGCACGCAAACTGACAAAGATGTTCATTACCCATATTTACCACCTCCACGGAGTACCACGAAGGATTATCTTAGATCAGAGGATACAATTCACGGCCAGGTTTTGGTGGGAGTTTCTGAGAATGACTGGGAGTTTGGCCTCCCACCTGGCTACTAATGGAGCGGCCATAGTAGTTTGCTATGCCCTGAGGACTCTGGTATATGGGGGGTCTCAGGGCAGATTCCTTGCCTCATTCAGGTAGGCGGGGAGCTTCACTACAAAGTCGAACAAATCCTAGGGCCTTCCCAAGTCTGCTATCAGCACGCAAACTGACAAAGATGTTCATTACCCATATTTACCACCTCCACGGAGTACCACGAAGGATTATCTTAGATCAGAGGATACAATTCACGGCCAGGTTTTGGTGGGAGTTTCTGAGAATGACTGGGAGTTTGGCCTCCCACCTGGCTACTAATGGAGCGGCCATAGTAGTTTGCTATGCCCTGAGGACTCTGGTATATGGGGGGTCTCAGGGCAGATTCCTTGCCTCATTCAGGTAGGCGGGGAGCTTCACTACAAAGTCGAACAAATCCTAGACATCTGTATACACGGAGGCACTACATTATCTGGTATTATGGAAAGGGTATCCCCTGTGGGAGGCCTTGTGGGTAAGGAGCAGGGATGTAAGGGCTCCTCGACTAGTTAAAAGGTTCCACCATAAGAATCTGTGCAAACCAGGTGCAGAGAGTACCATGAGCCCAATAACCAACTAACCAGCTTTTGCCTTCCAGATGTCATCTCCATGGGAGGAGGGGGCTGCATGTCAGCCCCGAAATAGCCAGCCACGAGCGAGCCATCCCGGGGCTGCCATTTGGGAAGGGAGGATCCACAATCACCATGTGAGCCATCAACTGAGAGGCAGAACAGCTGAGCACCGGTGAACACCGGGACACTGCTTCATTGGGCTAGGCACTGCCGGGAATGCCCCTGGGCCTGCAGTCAGCTGGGAAGCAGATAGCTAGCAAGCAGCTGGGAAGCAGAGATTGGCCAAAACAGCTGAAGGGAGGGCAGGGGCGTGGATGCGAACCTGCTGGGTTAAATGTTGGCAGACACCAGTGGGTGGGGACACCACAGGGTGGGAAAAACACACATACTTAAGGGGGAAGGGTTAAACTGCAGTTAGCTCTGACTTTGTTTTGCTGCTTTGTTTTGTCACTTTGTGCCGAGTTTCATGCTTTCAAGGATAAATGCTTCAAACTGAACTTTGTTGTCTGAGGTTTCTTGATGCTGAACTATGGAACATGACACAGAGAGCACCAAGGACACCATATTGACATTTTTGACCATAACCTTTGGACACCTCTGCTCCTTCCTTCCTCCCTCCCTCCCTCCCTCCCTCCCTCCCTTCCCACAAGGAAGCATTATGCTCAGAAAGCAAGCCAATAGGCTGAGCTGGAACCGGACATCCAAACATGGAGGTGAATGGGGCTCCTCTTACCTCTGCATCATTCCAGGTCAATTTGTTCTGGAAAAATCCGTAACAATGCTGCTCAAACAGGAACCAGTTCAGGGGACAAGATACTCCTTCTAGACCTGTTAGTGGAAAGATGAGACTGTCAGGGTTCCAAGTAACACCCCCAACGAAATCAAACTCCTAGGCTTGCAATTCCTCAAAGCTAACTTTTATTAGAGAAGTCATATTGGCACATCTGGGAAAACCCAAATCTGAGAGCTTCCGGGCTTTGCTCACACAAAAGGAAGTTCAATACCTTTCCCACTTCTCCTACATGTCCATCACTGCTCCAATCAGTTCCTTCATGTGCAGAAGACAACCTCCACTTTCTTCTCAGCACAGCTGTCGGACACCATGGCCTTGAACTTCTCTGCAAAGTTTTATTCTAGCTAATTCTACTTCACTCATGCAATCTCCCCTCGCAACTTCCCACGGTAGGATTGTGGCAGGCCTGGATCCTGAAGGCACCAAGGATTGTTGAGGTTGTTTGGGATGAATTTTGACCCTGTGGCTCCCGAGGACATGGACAGGTTACTGGGTAGGTTGAATGCCACCACATGTTTACTGGACCCGTGTCCCTCCTGGTTGGTGCTGGCCGCACAGGATGTGACATGAGGCTGGCTCCAGGGGCTTACAAATGCTTCTTTGTTGGAGGGGGTCTTTCCGGCCTCCTTGAAAGAGGCGGTGGTGAGGCCTCTCCTCAAGAAGCCTTCCCTGGACCCAGCTGTGTTAGGTAATTATCGTCCGGTCTCCAACCTTCGCTTCGCGGCGAAGGTTGTAGAGAGTGTGGTGGCATGTCAGCTTCCCCGGTACCTGGAGGAAACCGTCTATCTAGACCCATTCCAGTCCGGTTTCCGGCCCGGTTACAGCACTGAGACAGCTTTGGTCGCGTTGGTGGATGATCTCTGGAGGGCCAGGGATAGGGGTTATTCCTCTGCCTTGGTCCTATTAGACCTCTCAGCGGCTTTTGATACCATCGACCATGGTATCCTGCTGCACCGGTTGGGGGGATTGGGAGTGGGAGGTACCGTTTATCGGTGGTTCTCCTCCTATCTCTCCGATCGGTCGCAGATGGTGCTGACGGGGGGGGCAGAGGTCGGCCCCGAGGCGCCTCACTTGTGGGGTGCCTCAGGGGTCGATTCTCTCGCCCCTCCTGTTCAACATCTATATGAAGCCGCTGGGTGAGATCATCAGTGGTTTCGGTGTGAGGTACCAGCTGTACGCTGACGACACTCAGCTGTACTTTTCCACACCGGACCACCCCAACGAAGCTATCGAGGTGTTGTCCTGGTGTCTGGAAGCTGTACGGGTCTGGATGGGGAGAAACAGGCTCAAGCTCAATCCCTCCAAGACGGAGTGGCTGTGGATGCCGGCATCCCGGTACAGTCAGCTGCAGCCTCGGCTGACTGTTGGGGGTGACTCATTGGCCCCAATGGAGAGGGTACGCAACTTGGGCGTTCTCCTGGATGGACGGCTGTCTTTTGAAGACCACTTGACGGCCGTCTCCAGGAGAGCCTTTCACCAGGTTCGCCTGGTTCGCCAGTTGCGTCCCTTTCTAGACCGGGATGCCTTATGCACGGTCACTCATGCTCTCGTGACATCTCGCCTGGACTACTGCAATGCTCTCTACATGGGGCTCCCCTTGAGGAGCACCCGGAGACTCCAGGTAGTTCAGAATGGGGCTGCGGGTGATAGAGGAGCCCTCGTGGCTCCCATGTAACACCCCTCCTGCGCAGACTGCACTGGCTGCCTGTGGTTTTCCGGGTGCGCTTCAAGGTTTTGGTAATGATCTTCAAAGCGCTCCATGGCATAGGTCCGGGTTACTTACGGGACCGTCTACTGCCACCGAATGCCTCCCACCGGCCCGTGCGCTCTCACAGGGAGGGACTCCTCAGGGTGCCGTCGGCCAGGCAGTGCCGACTGGCGACGCCCAGGGGAAGGGCCTTTTCTGTGGGGGCTCCCACCCTCTGGAACGAGCTTCCCCCAGGACTTCGTCAACTTCCTGACCTTCGGACCTTCCGCCGCGAGCTTAAGACACATCTATTCATTTGCGCAGGACTGGACTAGATTTTTTAAATTTTAAATGTCTAAATTTTAGATTTGGTTTTAAATTGGGTTTTATTGTTTATATGTCTATTTTAAATTTTGGCCGATATAATAAGTTTTTTAGATGAATGTTTTATTTTGTATATTTATGTGTTTTTTATATGGCTGTACACCGCCCTGAGTCCCTAGGGAGATAGGGCGGTATAAAAGTATGAATAAATAAATAAATAAATAATAAATAAAATAAATATGGTTTCCAGTCCTGACGGAGACGTTGCCAAAGAGGAGGAGATGGGGGTCACCCATCCTGAACCCATAGATTCAAACTGAAAATATGGGGAGGAGAAGGGACTTGAAAAAGAGGAAGAAAAGAGACACCCTAGAAATAAGGGCAGGACGGTGGCCAGCTGGAGGGAAGCCAGGATGTGGATGGGGTGCAAAGTACAGCGAGAGGCTGGGAAGATAGGTGGGGGCAGCCTCCCCTCAAGTAACAGGCTCAGAAGAAGAAGAACAAAAGAGTAACTCAATAAGGACGGATATCTGGACCAATAGGCTGGGAAGGGTCTCGGGACACCCTTTGCTTAAATACCAATGGATAGTTGGGTGGATTTTCTGCTCCTCAATTTCACAAATACTTTGACCCATTGTTTACTTTTTCATTGTTGGTCTGCTATTAATCTTGATTAATTTTTGTTTATCTGTTTTTGATTGCTGGCAAGGGGGTATTTGGGGTTTTTGGTCTCCTTTTTGGCTTTCTTATTGTCTCTTTTGAACGGTTTGTAAATGTTGTTTATGTCCGTATGCCGTATGCCTCTAGAGCTTTTCCTGACCTTCGTCATCTCAGTACTTGAAGAAGTGAGGAGAGAGCTTAGCTTACATTCAGTTCTGCGATGGCAATCTTTATATTTTCCTGCCATGACTGGGCATTTTCTCCCCAATTTGTATGGCTGGAACTACATCCACTTTTTGAGTTGTCCATCAGAGAATCCTAGGGCTGGAAGGGACCTCGGAGGTTTTCTAGTTCAATCTTGTGTTCAAGGCAGGACATTTTATACCATCCCAATCAAATGGAAAACCTCCAGCGAGAGGCAAGCCATTCATTCATTCATTGTTCCCCCCATCAAGAAACTTCTTATTTCCAGGTTGGATCTCCCTTTAATGAGTTTCCACCCATTGGTTCTTGTCCTGCCTTTCTATGCTTTGGAGAATAAGTCAACTTCCTCTTCTCTGTGACAGCCCCTCATGTGCTGGAAGACTGCTATCATGTCACTCCTAGTCCTTCTCCTTCTAGACCGGACGTATCTAGTTCCCTTAGCCTTTCATCATACAATTTAGCCTCCAGACCTCATACTATCCTTGTGGCTCTTCTCTGCCCTTTCTAGAAATGCTTCAGCGTTTTTTGTTTTTTGCATCAACAAAGACCTACCTTGTATGAAGAAAGAGACCACCAGGAAGCCCAAAAAGGGCACATGAAAAGAGGCGAACCCCATCTGGAAGGGAAAAGAAAGAGCAAGCTAACTCAAGGAGCTGCTGTTACCAGATGTATTGATGTCCTCCAGCTGTGTTGATTTCAGAAGGAGTTTGGATAAATTCAGGGAGGAGGAAGCGATCTCATCGACTCCTAGTCTTTCTGGCTATTTATCATCTCCTGAGTCAAGATTGTTGGACGAGCAGGCACAGAAACAGCCAGGGAAGTGATTGAAACCTGGTAACAGCCCCCTCCTCAGTCAACAAGAGTGCTGATGGTGGCCTGGATGGACTCCACTCTGTCCTTCCATCTTTCTGTTCTTAGATAATGAAAAAGAGATCTAGATGTCCCTGAGGAACAGTTTTTCCTTTTGTTGGCCTTTTGGTAAATTGCAGAAACATAAAGAGCCACACACGAGGAGAACTTCATGAGAACCTGAACAAGTCAATCCCCCACCTGTAATGCCTTGACTGACACTGGTTTAGTTGCCTTTAAAAAAAGAAACCTGTGGTTAGCATCTCCTTATTAAATGCTATGGACGAGCCAGGCGTGTCCCCTCTATCAATCGGTGGGTCTCCCCTGAAGTATCCTAGAGGCTGCTTTTGGGTGGAAGCTACTTACAGGTCAGTCTTTGTATGCTGTCAGGAGAATTGTGAACTTTTGCTCCTTCTGGGTACAATGCTGGTTCTTTCTGAATTATTTATTTATGGGGGGGTTCGGGGGTGGTGTGTAGGTGTGGCAAACAGGCACTACAAGGACAAATATCTACTGAAGCCAGAAGCACATCGAGATCATTTTTTATGTGGAAATGCCACAGCTGAGCAATGATCCAGGCAATGGGAAATAAATGATGCTGGCAAGAGGAAAACACACACCAGCAGATCCCAAAGAATTGAGGAAAATCTTCTCGAAAACAAGATAGACAACATAGGAGGAGTCTGTTAGTCTATGGCAGGAAAAGGAGGCTGCTGTGAGGAAGGGACAAACTTTGTGCGGACAAATTAATGGACAGGAGGTTGACATCACATCATGGGGAAAGCCAGATCAGAGCATTTTAACCCCCCTCTATGAAAGACCCAAAGTGACCATTTTGGAAAAAGGAGATTTTGAAACAAAGAATCCTACAACTGGAAGGGACATTGGAGGTCGTCTAGTCCAACCCCACAATCAAGTGAAGACCTTATGACATCCTGGTCAAATGGTTTCCAGTCTATTTTTGAAAATCTCCAGTGATGGAAAACTCCCGGAGGCAAGCTATTCCATCACTGCCAGGAAATTTCTCCTTACTTCTAAGTTGAATCTATCTTTATCAAGCTTCCACACATTATTTCTTATTCTGCTCTCTGCTACCTTGGAGAATACAGGTTTAGTTTAGTACATGATAAACTTCTCCTAAAACTAAAATCCTATGGCATTTCAGGACCTCTTCACAATTGGATAAATGCCTTCCTGTCAAACAGACAAAAAGTTCTCAAAATCGGCAATGCTTTATCAAATCCTGTTCCTGTCAAAAGTGGCGTTCCCCAAGGCAGCATTCTTGGACCAACTCTCTTCATACTTTACATAAATGATCTCTGTGACCTTATCTCAAGTCATTGTGTTCTCTTTGCTGACGATGTCAAACTTTAACACCACCAACAATACTTCTACCCTTCAAAAAGACCTTGACTTTGTATCCAATTGGTCTAAAAGTTGGCAACTCCAAATCTCAACCAGCAAATGCTCAGTCTTACATATTGGAAAAAAGAACCTTAACACTAAGTACAAGCTTGATGGACATTACCTTACAGATGACCCCCATCTCATATCAAATGACCTTAATGCCAAAGCCCACTGCAACTACATAGCAAAAAAGGCCCTAAGAGTTGTAAACCTAATTTTACGCAGTTTCTTTTCGAAAAACTCTACACTACTAACCAGAGCATACAAAACATTTGCTAGACCTATTCTTGAATACAGCTCACCAGTCTGGAACCCATACCACATCTCAGACATTAATACAATTGAACGCGTCCAGAAATATTTTACAAGAAGAGTTCTCCACTCCTCTGAAAACAACAAAATACCTTATACCACCAGACTTGAAATTCTGGGATTAGAAAACTTAGAAATCTGCCGACTCTGACAAGATCTGTGTTTAACACACAAAATCATCTATTGCAATGTCCTTCCTGTTAAAGACTACTTCAGCTTCAATCACAATAATACAAGAGCAAACAATAGATTCAAACTTAATGTTAACCGCTTCAATCTTGATTGCAGAAAACATGACTTAACAGAGTTGTTAACGCTTGGAACTCACTACCTGACTGTGGTCTCTTCTCAAAATCCCAAAATCTTCAACCAAAAACTGTCCACTATTGACCTCACCCCATTTCTAAGAGGACTATAAGGGGTGTGCATAAGAGCACAAAAGTGCCTACCGTTCCTGTCCTATTGTTCCCTTTCATTATATCACATTAATACTTTTGCTTATATATACATATTTTAGCCTATATTTTATATTTTATACATATTTTAGCCTATATATATGTTTATATGATGTGTTATTGTTTTTATGTCAATGTTTGCGTATACTGTTGTGACAAAAAAAAAAGTCAACCTGCTTTCCTCTGTGACTGCCCTTTAAGTACTGGAAGACAATTGTCATGTCCCCCCAAGCCTTCTAAAATGTGCTGCCCTGCTCCCCACACATGGCAAGAGCTTTACAGGTGTTTATTCAAAACCCCCAAAGAGGTCCTCAGACAGCATCCCTGTTGTGCAGGTCCACCTTCCAAGCTCAGTACAGCAAGAGTCCTGGGTAACAGAGGCCAGTGGGCACACACGAAGTCCAAGAAATAGTCCAGGAATCAAACAAGTCAGGATATACAGCCGAAGCACAGAACTGGGCAACACTCCCCAGGTTAAATGGGGTTAAGTAGGCCCTTCTTGAGAGCTGAGGTTTCCTCTTCCTGAGTAGTCATGACCAGCTTTGTGCCTCAGCTATTTGTGTCCTTGGATCAGGAGGAGGGTGTGGACTCCACCTCCTCCTCATTACTAATGGGAACAGCTGCTCCCAGTCCTCACCTGGAGCCTCCTGGCCAACTTGCTGCAGCTGTGGCTCACCTCCTTCAGCCTCACCGGGTGGCTGGTCTCATTGACCCAGCTGAGATTGCTCCATCAGGCTAACATTCTCTGAGCCCCGATCTTGATTAATATTCATCAGAGAATTGCTGGAAGTTTGGCACTCAGTCAAATCAGCTATCAAAAAGAATCAACCATCAACCACAACGATACACAAGCACACAATAGATACAAACTTAAGGTAAACGGTACCAAACTCGATTGCAGAAAATATGACTTCAGCAATAGAGTGGTCAAAGTGTGGAATGCACTACCTGACTCTGTGGTTTCATCCCCAAACCCCAAAAATTTTAATCTTAGACTGTCTACTGTTTCCCTTACTCCATTCCTAAGAGGTCTGTAAGGGGCGTGAATAAGAGCACCAGCGTGCCTCCCTACCTGTCCTAATGTTCCCTTTAATTGTATTTATTTTATGTATTCAATTCATGCTTATACTTATATAAGGTATATTATCTAATATGTACATGACAAATAAATAAATATAAATAAATAAAAGAACATGGAAATAACCAACATATACTCAGAAGGTCTCAATAAACGTAATAGATTTTTCATGATCCTGTTGTGTAATTGATAAAGCGTTGAAGATGCTATACATTCAATTTATGTTCAACTCCTGGTGATTCTATATGCCAAGTCTCTCTGCATCTTCCAATCTCTCACTATTTTCTATCCTCTGGCCGGTTGTATCTTAAAAGCATTTTTTCCAAAAGGTGATTTGACTTTCTTATGGTTTTTTTTCCCCTTTGAAAATGTTTTGCTTTTCATCCAACCTAGAAGTACGGAGAGATTTCCTGGCAGTGAAAAAGATGAATCAATAGAATAGCTTGCCTCCATTAGTTGTAGGTGCTTCATCACTGGAGGTTTTCAAAAAAAGGTTGGACAACCATTTGGCCAGGATGGTATAAAGACCCTGCCTTGCTCAGGAGGCTTCAACTCGGACCTTCAAGGTCCCTTCCAACTCTGGGCTGGGACAACCACATTTCCACCAGATTTCTTTTAAAAGGGCTACAAAGAGAAAGGACCCATTCCTTGCTAATCTTCGGCATTTCTCAATCATTTTTATGATACCGCATCAGCCTTTGAAGGTGTGTTGTTCCAAGGCATTGTGATGGGGACTCCCAGCATTCCTAG
Organism: Ahaetulla prasina; assembly: GCF_028640845.1. Classification (NCBI taxonomy): domain Eukaryota; kingdom Metazoa; phylum Chordata; class Lepidosauria; order Squamata; family Colubridae; genus Ahaetulla; species Ahaetulla prasina. The sequence goes on along the minus strand of NC_080545.1, from coordinate 101,420,305 downwards.
CTGCAGGGAGAAAGGATGGGAAATATAGGGGTGGGGGGTGCAGTCCCAATGCACATCACGAGCATCTGGTTAGGACAGACTGTCCCAAATCACAGCAATATCTCCTCTTCAGTTCATTGCCGATCAATTGACCAAGAATGTCAGTCATTATATCTATGACTTGTCTTTCTTGTTCAGTAGTTTTATTTCAGGAAGAAATATCTCCATGATTCAGCCGGCAGAAGGAAACCTCCCATCTTTTGTACTGTGATAAGAATTTCCTGAAGTAATTAGTTTCGTCTGAATGAACTTCCATGTCTTCAGCATCTCTAATGCTCAAATGCTTTCGTCTCACTTTGGAAGGGCACTTTTGATCATTGGTTGTCAAGCTGTTTTTTTAATAGAATAACAGAGTTGAAAGGGATCTTGGAGGACTTCTAGCTCAACCCCCTGCTCAAGCAGCAGACACTGTACCATTTCAGACAAACGGTTGTCCCATCTCTTCTTGAAAACCTCCAGTGATGGAGCACCTACAACTTCTGGAGACAAGTCATTTTGCTGGTTAATTGTTCTCACTGCCAGGAAATTTCTCCTTACTTCTAGGTTGGATGTCTCTTTGATAAGTTTCCATCCATTGCTTCTTGCCCTGCCTTCAGATGCTTTGGAGAATAGTCTGACCCCCCTCTTGGTGCAACATTGCAGTTGTGTAACCCTTAGTCCTTCTTTTCTCTAGACTAGCCATACCCAGTTCAGACTCCAGTCCCCTAATAATCTTGGTTACTCTTCTATGCTCCCTTTCACGACTTTCCAAGAGTCTTGCCTGTTTCCTGATACTTGGAAAAGTTCTTTCGGAAAGGAGAAGCCAAAGATTTGATGAGCTGAGTACAATGGCTCCATCCCTATTTTCTTCTTCAGAAGTTTCCTTGAGGGAGGAAATGTTGTCTCTTCCAGGAGGGCATCAGCCACCAACTTCCTGACTGGAGTTAAATAAGACTTTTGGTACATAAAACTAAAGTCAGCAACACACGGAAGACTTAATACAAGCTGGGCTGATTTCAGTAGAGACTGAGATTTTTTTAAATTGCTTTTTAAAATTGTCCCTGTCACGTTTTGATTTTCTTATTTTGTGGGTTCCAATTCGTAAGTTTTGACAAGTAAAATTAATTAATTAATTACCGTAATTAATAGAATAGAATAGAATTTATTGGCTAAGTGTGATTGGACACACAAGGAATTTGTGTTGGTGCATATACTCTCAATGTACATAAAAGAAAAAAAAAGAACACCTTCATCAAAGGTACAACATTTACAACACAAATGATGGTCATACGGTACAATTTAACCCTTAACAATAGGAACAAACGTTATAGTCATACAGTCATAAGTGGAAAGAGATTGGTGATGTTCATTTGAATGAATGATGTTCATTCATTCATAATTCATTTCATTAATTTTACTTATTAAAAATGCAAATTAATTAATGAGATGAATGAATGAATGAATGAACAAATAAATTCCTTGTCTATCGTCCCTGTCACATTTTTATTTTTTTTGTTTTTGTGTGTTTAGATTCTCAATTTTTGTTTGACGAAGCCAGCAAAGAGAGAGAGAGAAAATTCCCTCCTCCTCTGAGGTAAAAATTCCTAGTCAGAGCTAAGTGTCCTTTATCTCTTATCCTAAGTTATCCTGTATTCATAATCATGTTTATACTTGTATCTGTTATACGTATTAGATAGATAGATAGAGTGTCAGCCTCCGCTTTAATTTACTGTATTTCTCCTACTAGATTATCTGACTATTTTATTGCCTTGTTAAAAGTTTGCTCTACTGATTGTCTTACATGCTTTATGGAGAAGGGGGGGAGGTTTTCACTGTTCCCAGCGTCGGCTGACATTGTATGTGGGGGAGAGGGGAAATGCCATTTTCAAAACCAGAGGTTTGAATTGTGTTGGTGCGTGAATGAAACGGCAGCTGCTGATTCCACATTCCATTCAGAAGATTGACAGAGGGAGAATATCGGAAGTGAAACTACACGTGGCTGAGGAGAAAGAAGACATTGGACTATTACTGTATGACCTCTAGTAGGGGGAGGGTTCAGGAGAGAATATGACTCTGGGGTTTTGATTTACTTCCAGTTCCAGCTTTGCTTCCACTGCATCCAGACTTGTATGATATAAATTACCAAATTCTTCAACATGATGAAGTTGGGTTTTTATTTTCTCAAACACTGATCTGGGGCAGGTTGACATAGAGAGAGAGAGACAGACAGACAGACAGACAGACAGACAGATAGTTGTGCCAGAAAATGGGGGACGCGGCGGGGTCTTGGCAGGCTTTCTAGCTGTCCTTTTCACTGCCTGTAGAGGGCAGCCTACACCTAGCCTTTAAGGCCTAGCTGGGCTCTACAGGCAGTGAAACGGACAGCTAGAAGGCCTGCCAAGACCCCGCCGCAGCCTCCATTTTCTGGCCCAACTCCTTTTCCCTCAGAGGAGGGAGAATTTTCTCTCTCTCCTTGCGGGCTTCGCTCCTCTCCTCTTCAGCCTGCAGGTAAGCGGTTCTAAAAGGGGTTAAAATAAAAAACTGCAGGCCTGTAACTTTGTTGCTTGTATCCTTACGATTTATACTGATTTGATTGTTTCCTGATTGCTTATTTGCACCCTACGACTATCATTAAGTGTTGTACCTTAGAATTCTTGATGAATGTGTTTTATTTTTCTTTCATGTACACTGAGAGTTTATACGCCAAGGCAAATTCCTTGTGTGTCCAATCTCACTTGGCCAATAAAGAATTCTATTCTATTTTCTATTCTATTCTATTCCATTCCATTCTAATTCTATTCTACTCTATTCTATTCTATTCCTGTCCTATTTTCTATTCTAAATAGAATGGAGGAGGAGGATGATTAATGGATGAGGGAGGGTGGATGATTTTTTTAAAATTGTGCATACATTTTGTTTTCTTCTTTAAAATACACAAATGCTTAAAGAGCAGGGTGTTGTCTGGATCCATTTGTTCATACAAAGTATTAATAAACTAGTACTGAGAGTAATATAATAACAACAACCATAACTAAAATACTAATAATTGCTTATTTATGATAAAATTCTTACATCATTTACTTATAATATGCTTAATGATAATACTGCTAATAAAAATAATGATAATAATAACAATGTTTGCTTATATATAATACAATTTCTTATTGTATATTATAATATTTTTATATATTTCTTTTTTCTTACATATATATTACTAATCTTTCATTTTCTAGTTTCCACTGCTTTTATCCAACCCTTGTTGAAAAGTATTCTGTTTCTTACTTATCCCTTATATTTAATGTTAATCTATCCATTTCTGCATAGTCTAATATTTTTCTAATTATACTTTCATCTGTAGGTATGTCTTCATTTTTTCAATGATGTGCAAATATAATTCTCGCTGCCATTGACATATGTATTATTAAACATGTAGTCCCTTTGTTATAATTTTCTGGTAAAATACCTGACAAAAATATTTCTGGTTTTAAATCTACGTGTTGTTTTATGATTTCCTCTAAGCATGTATGCAGTGGTAAAATCTAAAATTTCTTTCCTACCGGTTCTGTGGGCGTGGATTGGTGAGGGGTCATGTGACTGGGTGGGTGTGGTTTTTGACTGGGGGATCAAAAGACAAGAAACTCAGTAACAATGTCCTGCTGGAGCAGGGTTGGACTAGATGACCTCCAGGTCCTTTCCAGCCCTGGATTATCCTCTGAAGCTGCGTATAGTGCTAGGTTTATAGTCCTTCCTTCCTCTCCTTTTCCTCCACTGTATCCAGACTTGTATGATATAAATTACCAAATTCTTCAACATGATGAAGTTGGGTTTTTATTTTCTCAAACACTGATCTGGGGCAGGCTGACATAGAGACAGACAGACAGACAGACAGACAGACAGACAGACAGTTGTGCCAGAAAATGGAGGACACGGCGGGGTCTTGGCAGGCTTTCTAGCTGTCCTTTTCACTGCCTGTAGAGGGCAGCCTACACCTAGCCTTTAAGGCCTAGCTGGGCTCTACAGGCAGTGAAACGGACAGCTAGAAGGCCTGCCAAGACCCCGCCGCGCCCTCCATTTTCTGGCCCAACTCCTTTTCCCTCAGAGGAGGGAGAATTTTCTCTCTCTCCTTGCGGGCTTCGCTCCTCTCCTCTTCAGCCTGCAGGTAAGCGGTTCTAAAAGGGGTTAAAATAAAAAACTGCAGGCCTGTAACTTTGTTGCTTGTATCCTTACGATTTATACTGATATTGTTTCCTGATTGCTTATTTGCACCCTACGACTATCATTAAGTGTTGTACCTTAGAATTCTTGATGAATGTGTTTTATTTTTCTTTCATGTACACTGAGAGTTTATACGCCAAGGCAAATTCCTTGTGTGTCCAATCTCACTTGGCCAATAAAAATTTCTATTCTATTTTCTATTCTATTCTATTCCATTCCATTCTAATTCTATTCTACTCTATTCTATTCTATTCCTGTCCTATTTTCTATTCTAAATAGAATGGAGGGAGGGAGGGATGATTAATGGATGAGGGAGGGTGGATGATTTTTTTAAAATTGTGCATACATTTTGTTTTCTTCTTTAAAATACACAAATGCTTAAAGAGCAGGGTGTTGTCTGGATCCATTTGTTCATACAAAGTATTAATAAACTAGTACTGAGAGTAATATAATAACAACAACCATAACTAAAATACTAATAATTGCTTATTTATGATAAAATTCTTACATCATTTACTTATAATATGCTTAATGATAATACTGCTAATAAAAATAATGATAATAATAACAATGTTTGCTTATATATAATACAATTTCTTATTGTATATTATAATATTTTTATATATTTCTTTTTTCTTACATATATATTACTAATCTTTCATTTTCTAGTTTCCACTGCTTTTATCCAACCCTTGTTGAAAAGTATTCTGTTTCTTACTTATCCCTTATATTTAATGTTAATCTATCCATTTCTGCATAGTCTAATATTTTTCTAATTATACTTTCATCTGTAGGTATGTCTTCATTTTTTCAATGATGTGCAAATATAATTCTCGCTGCCATTGACATATGTATTATTAAACATGTAGTCCCTTTGTTATAATTTTCTGGTAAAATACCTGACAAAAATATTTCTGGTTTTAAATCTACGTGTTGTTTTATGATTTCCTCTAAGCATGTATGCAGTGGTAAAATCTAAAATTTCTTTCCTACCGGTTCTGTGGGCGTGGATTGGTGAGGGGTCATGTGACTGGGTGGGTGTGGTTTTTGACTGGGGGATCAAAAGACAAGAAACTCAGTAACAATGTCCTGCTGGAGCAGGGTTGGACTAGATGACCTCCAGGTCCTTTCCAGCCCTGGATTATCCTCTGAAGCTGCGTATAGTGCTAGGTTTATAGTCCTTCCTTCCTCTCCTTTTTCCTCCCTCCTTCCCTCCCTCCCTTCCTCCCTCTTTCTTTCTTTCTTTCTTTCTTTCTTTCTTTCTTTCTTTCTTTCTTTCTTTCTTTCTCCCTCTCTCTCTCTCTCTCTCTCTCTCTCTCTCTCTCTCTCTCACACACACACACACCCCTCCACCCCACCCCCCATTTTTTGCCTAGCTGGCGTCAGCTTTTTTACCTGTTAAAAATGCTTTTAAAAGAAAAAAGGCTCTTGACGATCATGTGGCTCAGCTGGGCATGGGAGTGGGCCAGGGATTTTTGCTACTGGTTCTCCGAACCACCTGCCGCCATTGCTACCGGATCGGCTGATCCGGTCCAAACCGGCAGCATTTCACCCATGCATATATGTATTCTCATCCAGAATTTTTTTGCTTTAGAAAAGTCCACCACATGTGGTGGTAGGAAGCTGATATTTGGTTACATTTCCAACATTTTGTGGACATATTTTTAAACATCTTTGCTAGTCTTGCTGGTGGCAAATGCCACTTATAAAATTTTATAGAAGTTTTCCTTCTAGGTAGTTGCCATTGTTAATTTAAAATTTGTATCTCAAAGCTTTTGCCATTTATCTAATTCTCTGGTATCTCCAAAGTTTTTTGCCCATGCTATCATTGTTTCTTTCACCTGTTCATCTTCCATTTTATCATTTAAAAGATAATTATAAATTTTCTTTATTAATTTTTCATCCATCCCTAAAAGTCTGATGAAGTACTGTTGGCTCTTTATAGACTGATGGATGGATACTTGATGGGTGGGTGGGTGGATGGATGATGCTTAGGTGGATGGATGATGCTTAGGTGGATGGATGATGCTTAGGTGGATGGATAGAGTGAGTGAGTGAGTGAGTGATGGGATAGTGTCCTGGATCACATCCACCTCCCCAACCTGCTCCTCTCTAAATGTCTTAATATATTGGCAGAAGGCAGAGATAGACCATAAGACACCAAGTGATTCTTGCCATGTCAACCCTCGCATCCTGGACATAAACTGTTTCAACTACTACCCTCAAAACGACACTATAGAGCACTGCACACCAGAACAACTAGACACAAGAACAGTTTTTTCCCGAAGGCCATCACTCTACTAAACAAATAATTCCATCAACACTGTCAAACTATTTACTGAATCTGCACTACTATTAATCTTCTCATAGTTCCCATCACCAATCTCTTTCCATTTATGACTGTATGACTATAACTTGTTGCTGGCAATCCTTATGATTTATATTGATATATTGACCATCAATTGTGTTGTAAATGTTGTACCTTGATGAACGTATCTTTTCTTTTATGTACACTGAGAGCATATGCACCAAGACAAATTCCTTGTGTGTCCAATCACACTTGGCCAATAAAAAATTCTATTCTATTCTAAAAAAACAAAAAACAAAACTTGGGCTCGTCTAAGTTGGAGGTTGAACATTTTAACCCGGGCGTGTGAAGGAACGCGGCAGGCATGATGGCGCCGACGAAGGCTGCCTCGGTGAAATGCTCTCTAATTGTTTCTTTATTTCTAATTGTTCTCTGTGACTCACTACGGATTTCCTACTCACGAGACCATCTGCTAAAAATTAAGGAACATTTCTTTAAGGAGCAGCTTTCTTTAATCTAACCCCCGCCTGTCTTTACAAACACGGAGGAGATTCTAACACAGGAGGAGGCAATTCCCACGGAGCCATGGATTACTAAAAAAACCAAACGACGGAAACGAAGGAAACGAGGTAAACAATCTGGGATCTTAATCAAGCTAAGAACTCGCACTAAAACTCCTCTGCCTTCAATTTTCCTAACAAATATACGCTCACTTGCAAATAAGATGGATGAAATACTCCTCTTAAACAAATACTATTCTGATTTTCGCAATTCAGCAGTCCTATGCTTCTCTGAAACCTGGTTAAATGTATCAATTGAAAACAGCAGCCTGAACATTCCAGGATTTCAAATTGAACGATCAGACAGGATTCCTGAAACATCTGGTAAAAAGAAAGGAGGAGGCTTATGCCAATAAAATTCTATTCTATTCTATTCTATATATTAATTCAACCTGGTGTCAAGATTTTAACATAATTTACAAATTCTGTGACAACAATTTAGAGACTCTAATTATCAACTGCAAACCTTACTATTCGCCTCATGAATTTTCCTCATTTCTTCTAATTGCTGTTTATGTCCCACCACAAGCCTGTGTAAACAAAGCATTACAAACTCTAGCTGACCAAATCATGGAGGCTGAAGCCAAACACCCTGATTCACTGGCCATTGTTTTGGGAGATCTAAACAAGGCAAACTTAAGGAAAGAACTACCAAAATACTTTCAGCATGTCAATTGTCCCACCAGAGGCAAGAATACTCTAGACCATTGCTACACAACACTAAAAGATGCCTATCGGTCTTTACCACGTGCAGCTGTAGGACACTCTGATCATTGCATGATTCACCTTGTACCTGCTTACAGGCAAAGACTTAAAGCCATAAAACCAATAATTAAATCAGTGAAAACCTGGACGGAGGAATCAGAATTAAAGCTACAGGCATGTTTTGACTGCACTGATTGGAATATTTTTAAAGATACCTCTGCAGACCTGGATGAACTCACAGATACTGTAACATCATATGTCAGCTTCTGTGAAGACCTATGTGTACCTACAAGGAACTTGCGAATACACAGTAATAACAAACCTTGGTTTACACCTAAACTTAAGCAGCTACGACATTCCAAAGAGGAAGCCTACAGAAAAGGTGATAAAATGCTGTACAATCAGGCCAGAAATGCACTAACAAGGAGATAAGAGCAGCAAAAGAAGCTACTCTGAAAAGCTAAAGAATCAATTTTCAGCAAATGAACCAGCAAACATGTGGAAAACTCTTAAAATATCACCGCTATGGCAAACCTCCTTCCCAGGCTGAAGGTAATCAACAACTGGCAGATGACCTGAATGAGTTTTACTGCAGGTTTGAAAGGAAACTACAGCCACCTATCTCCACAACCCCCATCTCAGACACACCAACAACAGCCAAGCCTCTTACAACTGACCCCATTTCATTGGGTTCACAACCCCTAGTGATCACAGAAAAGGAAGTGCAGGACCTATTTCATAGACAAAAGCCAGGAAAAGCTCCAGGCCCAGACAAGATAACTCCTTCTTGCTTAAAAGTCTGTGCTGACCAATTGGCCCCATCTTCACCCATATTTTCAATAAATCACTAGAGATGTGCTATGTTCCTTCTTGCTTCAAACGCTCTACCATCATCCCAGTGCCAAGAAGCCCACCATCAAGGAACTGAATGACTACAGACCAGTTGCTCTAACATCTGTAGTCATGAAAACCTTTGAAAGGCTAGTGCTTTCCTACTTGAAAACCATCACGAATCCGCTCTTAGACCCCTTGCAATTTGCATACCGAGCAAATAGATCAACAGATGATGCTGTTAATATGGCTCTGCACTACATCCTACAACATCTTGAGTCTCCAAAGACCTATGCAAGAGTCCTTTTTGTAGACTTTAGTTCAGCATTCAATACCATCATTCCAGACATTCTTCTAACTAAGCTAAACCAGCTACAGGTACCGGAACAGACTTGTAAGTGGATCACAAGCTTCCTAACAAACAGGAAGCAGCAGGTGAAGCTAAGCAAGATCACATCAAATACCTGTACAATTAGCACAGGGGCCCCCCAAGGCTGTGTGCTCTCCCCACTTCTCTTCTCTCTGTATACCAATGACTGCATCTCCAATGATCCATTTGTTAAGCTACTGAAGTTCGCAGATGACACAACAGTGATTGGTCTCATTCGAGACAATGACGAATCCGCATATAGACGAGAGGTCGAACGACTAGCCTTGTGGTGCAACCAAAACAATCTGGAACTGAACACACTCAAAACCGTAGAAATGGTGGTAGACTTTAGGAAAAACCCTTCCATACTTCCACCTCTCACAATACTTGACAACACAGTATCAACAGTAGAAACCTTCAAATTTCTGGGTTCTATTATATCGCAAGATCTCAAATGGACAGCTAACATCAAAAACATCATTAAAAAAGGACAACAAAGAATGTTCTTTCTGCGCCAACTCAGTAAGCTCAAACTGCCCAAGGAGCTGCTGATCCAATTCTACAGAGGAATTATTGAGTCTGTCATTTGCACCTCTATAACTGTCTGGTTCGGTTCTGCAACCCAACAAGAAAAACACAGACTTCAGAGGATAATTAGAACTGCAGAAAAAATAATTGCTACAAACCTGCCTTCCATTGAGGACCTGTATACTGCACGAATCAAGAAGAGGGCCGTGAAAATATTTGCAGATCCCTCGCATCCTGGACATAAACTGTTTCAACTCCTACCCTCAAAACGATGCTATAGAGCACTGCACACCAGAACAACTAGACACAAGAACAGTTTTTTCCCGAAGGCCATCACTCTGCTAAACAAATAATTCCCTCAACACTGTCAGACTATTTACTGAATCTGCACTACTATTAATCGTTTCATAGTTCCCATCACCAATCTCTTTCCACTTATGACTGTATGACTATAACTTGTTGCTGGCAATCCTTATGATTTATATTGATATATTGATCATCAATTGTGTTGTAAATGTTGTACCTTGATGAAGGTATCTTTTCTTTTATGTACACTGAGAGCATATGCACCAAGACAAATTCCTTGTGTGTCCAATCACACTTGGCCAATAAAATTCTATTCTATTCTATTCTAAATAGTATATAAGCAGCTTTGCGGATTCCTCTAGTGCGGAGTGTCACACGCTTGGCCACTTTCAACTCCCAGAATTCCCTGGCTAGCTAATGGGGAATTGACCTCCATGGGCCTTGAGAAACGCTAATGAAAAAGGAAAGCAACGACAGAGATAAAATTGAAAATAGTTTATTGGTTTTCACAGGAAAGTATCGGACCCTTAACCTGATGGGATTGACTATGTAGGCTTAGAGCTGGTGGTCTTCAAGGATTGGGAAACAAGGAGTCTCTCTTGTAGTCGAGATATTTCTCAACTCAAGAGCCATGACATCCCTAATGAAAACCACCTCTGACTAAGTCCTAAACATGCAAAGGAACTGTGCTTTTTTTGAACAATTTCAATTCTTCCGGTTTTTACCCTGAAAGAGAAAAGCGAAAAGAGGTTGAGCATGTGTCTCTCTTGCCACCTTTACTTTTGCATAGAAGAAGCATATCCCATTAATCCCCTCCCCCTCCCCATTTTAAGCATTCAGAACAGAATGACCCAAGCCATCAATTTTATGGCGCTCCACAATCTCTCCCGTTCTTGTAGTACACAACTCCTTATCTGACATGCTATCTTTGGACTTTCATTACTGACTCCAGACTTCAGTTTAAGGCCTTCCTGGTTGATTTCATTGTACTTTGTAATTACAGCATGTTCCCAATCTTTGCAAGCTGTAGGTCATATTCTACCAAGAATGTATTACCTGGATCGGGCTTTTGGAAGTACATTGGAACATACAATATTCTATATTCTAAGGGATGCATGCCAATAGGGTGGGGTCTATCAGAAGAAGACCTCACAATGTCTTCCAACCCCATCATTCTATGGATGGGTGTCTCATTCTCACCTGACGAGGGAGACAGCTGGATGCAACTCAGGTGTTTCCTTCGTCAAGGAAAGCTTTCATATCAGGATACACAGGGAATGGATGAGTAATCAGTCCATTTCCAGCATTTTTTCTGTAAAAAGAGGAGGGTTTTTTTTAACCTCGATAGAGGGTGAGAGTCTCCAATCATCAGCATCTCGTATTTGGCCACAGTGCATGATGATCCTGCTGTGCTCGGAGAAGCCAAGATGAGGTAAACCTGGTCAACCAGACCTACCACTTGGCCCAGAGAATCACTAGGAATCCATTTCATGTTCAGGGAGCCCTCTGTGGAGGGCAAAACGGGGTGATGTGAACTCCAACAGGCTTTTGCTGAGAGATTTCCAAGCTTGGGAGAGAATTGAATTGAATTGAATCCTTTATTTGGCCAAGTCTGATTGAACACCCAAGGAATGCAATGCAGAAACTCTCAGTGTATATGCAAAGCAAGAGTAATATTAATAATCATAGTAATAATCATAATGGTACCAATAAGAACTGGTAGTTAAGATAAGGAAAGCAACAAAAAAGGCAACAATTTTCTCCTAGCTAGGCAGCGTCCCATCAAATGGCAATACAGGTTGTTATGATGGGTTGTGTTTTGGTTTTTTTTTGTTTGTTTACATTTATATCCCGCCCTTCTCCGAAGACTCAGGGCGGCTTACAGTGTATAAGGCAATAGTCTCATTCTATTTGTATATTTTTACAAAGTCAACTTATTGCCCCCCCAACAATCTGGGTCCTCATTTTACCTACCTTATAAAGGATGGAAGGCTGAGTCAACCTTGGGCCGGGCTTGAACCTGCAGTAATTGCAGGCTGCTGTGTTCTAATAACAGGCTTCTTAACAGCCTGAGCTATTACGGCCCCTGGAGTGTTGTGACTCCAGCTTAGCAACTGTTCAAAGTAAAGACCTTCCCTACAAGGGGACTTACGACCTAGATTCAAAGGTCCAATGGTACCTTCCTCCGTCATATGACCAAATTCTGGGTGCTCGGCAACCTAGACACAGTTATGACCATTTGCAGGGTCACGGGGTCCCACAACCCTATTTTATGACAGTTCAATGAAACCCAGCACATACTTTCAGTTTTTGGCAAAACTACACCCTTAATAAACCATTGGCTCATTGACGTCTGCCAGAAAATGGCCATAAAATTGGGCAGTTATGTTACCAGGCCATTTTATGACCTTTATGACACATGACCATAACTGCAGTCTTTGATACACTCATATGGTGAGAACTTTCCAGTCAGCAAAACCATCTCCCAGTCTGGAACTCTCTAGAACAGGGATGTCATATTCACATTGTCATGGCAGCATCATGTGAGGTATCACACCTTTTCCCCCTTCACTAAACTGTGTGTGGGTATGGCCAGCTTGTGACACATCCGGCTTGTGGGCTGCAAGTTTGACAGCCCTGCTCTAGAAGATGGATAGACAACCATTTCCAAATGTCACCATTTTCCCCTGGCTGTAACGGAGGAGAATGAAGAACAAGATAGGCTTCAACCTTGTTGGGGAGAAACCCAGAAGCAGGAAATTCCAGGAGACCAGATGCAAAGGCTCTACCCTGCATCCCTTTTTCCTCCCTAGTGAGGAGCCTTGATCAGATTTTGGAGCAATGAAAATTTTCTCTCCAGGCAACTGTGAGAGCAGGAGTGTATTCGGCTCTCACATCTGGCATTGGGCAGCGAGGAAAGCGAAAGTCCAAGGCAAAAAGAAACTTCCTTTTTGGAAGAGATAAGGAAGAATTTGGGGATTCTTTTAAAAACTAGGATTAACCAATATAAGAAGTCTGAACTTTTTTTTTTTTTGTAAAGAGATGAAATAGTTGCAAATAATTGTGAAACTAAAACTCGGAAAGACTAATTAAAAGCCTTAAAGATTTTTGTTTAAATGATTGAATTAGCCTGCAGTGCCATCTAGTGGCAGACGAAAAAGGAAGAAAAGGACTTTTAATTAATATTAGCTTCAAAGCTGACCCTGAAATGAGAAGATAAGAAAGCAAATGTGCAGAGAGAAGAATTGGATTGTTAATTTTGTTTTTACTTCTTAAATTTATTTATTTATTTTTTTTGGCTTATTGCCTTACTTATTTTTTCTGAACACTTTGAAGTACTTTGGATTTTGTGGTGAATCAGTAGTGGTAAATTCTCTCTCTCTCTCTCTCTCTCTCTCTCTCTCTCTCTCTCTCTCTCTCCCTCCCTCCCTCCCTTCTTTTTTGACCTTGCATAAGTTAGTAAAGGGAATAAGGAGTGGAAAATTTGAGGGGTTTTTTTCGGATTTACTCTTTGTATTTTTGCCCATCCTTCTCACTTTTGTTATTAAATTTGAAAAGAACTGAATTGTTGGATTAAGACAAGAAGAGTCTGAAGAGATACTTTTTTTTCCTGCTTGGGATTAAAAAAATGTGTTTACTTTTTCTCCTGAACATTATTTTCCTTTTTTTTTTCTTTGGTGGTTTTTGCTCTTTTTTTTCTTCCTTTTTCTTTTCCTTTTTTCCCATTTTTCTTTTATGGTAGGAACAAGAAAAAACAATTTCGTTGGAAATGGACCATTCTGAATATTACCTAAGGTTCCAAAATATAGAGGAGGAAAAAGGAGAAAACTTATCAGAGATGATTGCTGAGATGCTGGCCGAAGCTATAGAAGAACCTAAGGAGAAGATTTTAAATGAGATTGATGAGGCCTTTAGGGTACATACAAGATATGCAATGAGAAACAAATTACTAAGAGAAGTACACGTAAGATTTACAAAGAAAGCACTAAAACCAGAGATACTACTAGTAACAAGAAGTACAGCTTTGAAGTATAAAGACAAAGAAAGAATAGTACTGAGACAAATACCTAAAAAAGTTAGAGATTTGAGGGGATAATATCAATTTTTAACAAAATTTCTAATAACAAAAGGAGTGAGCTTCAGATGGTTATTACCAGAAGGAATCTTGGTGACATGGCAAGAACAAAGACATAGACTGAATTAAATTGAAAAAACGAAGTTATTTTATGAACAATTTTGTGGACGATTAGAACATGAATTAGGAGCAACAAGAGAGACAAATTCCTTGTGTGTCCAATCACACTTGGCCAATAAAAATTCTATTCTATTCTTTTCTTTTCTTTTCTATTCTATTTTATTCTATTCTAAAGAAGAAAAAGCCAAAGAAGAAAGGACAAAAGAACAGTAAGAGAGAGTACTAAGAGAAAGAGCAAGATCAAAAGATCCAAAGGAACAAAGGGAGACAGGCGATGAAACTAAAAAGTAATAATAAGTAAAGAAAAATATGGAAGAAGAAATAAAAGCAATATCAATAAATGTAAATGGACTTAATTCGGCTACAAAAAGGAATAAATTTTTTAACAAATTAAAGAGACTAAAGACGGACATTACATGTTTACAAGAAGTACATATTAGAAAACAACATGCGAAATTATTAGAGTATTAAAAATTAGGAGTCGTATTTTCTTCATTGATACAACAAAGTAAAAGGGGAGTAGCTTTATATTTTTTTATTTTTTTATTTATTTTTATAAATTTTTAACGTTACGAACAAAAAAAGGAAATACGTTTTCCACCCTTGTGCTGTACAAAAAAAAAAGGAAGATTTGGGTCTTCGGATATATCCTCATGATTGCCAAAATCCACGTTCTCGAGGTACAGGTACCGAAGCGTCCAACGTTCCAAGCGCATAGTCCACAAATGGTTTCCAAGTCTTCCAGAAAATATCTTCTTTATACACACCACTTCTAATTTTAATATCACATGTCATTTTATCATTTAAAGCTAATTTCCGCATTTCAGAATTCCACTCTTCTATGGAGATGTGAAATGGAATTGGGGACTTATGAACATATGAGGGGAGTAGCTTTATATGTTAAAGAAATATTAAAGCCTAAATTAATTTTTGAGGATCAAGAAGGTAGGATGGTAATGGTGGAAATAAAAATGAATTTTAAACAAATACTTTTGATAGCGTTATATGCTTCAAATGACAAAACAAGAAGAATTTTAAAGAAGTTACACAGGAAAATTATAGAATTGGACTATGAATATATATGCATAATGGGCGACTTTAATGCTGTAATGGATGTGGAGTTGGACTATAAAACAACAAAGATAAATAAGAAGCCCAGAAGAACTCTGTCAAAATCAATCTTTACAATGATTGAAGAATTAAGTATTCAAGATATATGGAGACAGAGAAACTAGAGAAAGAATTACAAAAAAATACACAAAGTAATAAAATTAAGAAACAAATGGAAATGAAAAAACATGAAATAAATTTGAATGAGCAAGAATTTTGGTGAGAATGGATTTAATTAAACATAAAATGGCTTTAACTGAAAAAGAAGAACTAGCACAAAAAATCAAAGGGGCAAAACAGAATTATTTTGAAAATGCTAATAAGCCAGGCAGATGGTTAGCTTATAAATTGAAAAAAGAGAAAGAAAATCGTAGAATAGTACAACTAGTGGATAATAAAGCCAGACTCAATATATGAATGAAGAGAAGAAAAAAATTGTTCAAAATTTTCATAGGGAATTATACAAAAAAGAGGAAATTGATGAGGAAAATGTGAAATATTATCTACAGAAAGCAAATGTACCTCAGATTTCCAAAGATATGGAAATGATGCTGGAGGAGAATATAACAATGATGGAACTAATGCAAGCACTTAAAAAAGAGAAAAGTAGAAAAATGCCAGGCCCAGATGGATTGCCAGCTGAATATTATGTGACTTTTCAAGAACAGTTGAGCCTTCCACTACTAGAGGTCATGAATGAAGTGATGCTAAAGAAAAAAATACCTGAGACCTGGACGGAGGCTTACATTACACTTATCCCGAAAGAGGACACTGACTTAAAACAAATTAAAAACTATAGACTTATATCTCTCTTAAACTCGGATTACAAAATCTTTGCTTTAATATTGGCAGAAAGACTTAAACAATACTTGAATACATCCTGATCAAAATGGATTTCTGCCTAAAAGACATATTAAAAACAATATGAGAATAATATTGGATACCTTAGAATATTATGAGGCTCATCCCGAAAAACAGATGGTGTTAATCTTTTTGGATGCACAAAAAGCCTTCGACAAAGTTAATTGGTGTTTTATGCTTTTACAACTGGAACAAATGGACTTTGGTGAAATGTTTATCAAAGCAATGGAAGCTATATATCACAAACAATCGGCTAAGGTTATGATAAATGGTGAAGTGACTGAAGCGATTCAAATTAAAAAAGGGAAAAAAAGAATTTTGGCAAATAAATTAAGAACATCCAAACAGAATTTTTTTGAAAATGCAAACAAACCAGGAAGATGATTAGTATATAAAATAAAAAAAGAGAAAGAGAAGAAAGTAATAAAATATTTACAAGATGAAAAGGGAAAAATACATTATAGAAGCGAAGAAAAGAAGAGAATAATTCAAAGTTATTATAAAAAACTTTTATTATCAAGAGAAAATGGGGCCTCTGTGGCTCAGACTGCTAATGCAGTCTGTTATTAACAGCAGCTGCCTGCAATTACTGCAGGTTCTAGTCTCACTAGGCCCAAGGTTGACTCAGCCTTCCATCCTTTATAAGATAGGTAAAATAAGGACCCAGATTGTTGGGGGCAATAAGTTGACTTTGTATATAAATATACAAATAGAATGAAGACTATTGCTAACATAGTGTAAGCCGCCCTGAGTCTTTGGAGAAGGGCGGGATATAAATACAAATAAAAAAAAAATATCTGAAGAGAATTTATTTTTTATTTTTTTTTAGAAAAATCAGAATTACCTAAAATATCTGAACAATACAAGGAGATCTTAGAAGAAAGAATAACAATGGTGGAGCTAAGAGAAGCGATTAAAAAACCAAAAAATGGGAACGCACCAGGTCCGGATGGATTACCAGTGGAGCTATATAATACATTTCAAGAGGTGTTAAGCAATGCAATGCTGGAATTATTGAATGAACTTTTATTGAAAGCAAAATGTCCAGACTCGTGGATAGAGGCCTATGTAACTCTCATACCTAAAGAAGGTCCAGATTTGGGATTAATAAAAAACTATATACTGATTTCATTGTTAAATGTGTACTATAAGAATTTTGCTTCAATAATGGTGAATAGGCTAAAGCGACTACTAAATGAATTTATTAAAATGGACCAAAATGGGTTCTTACCTAAAGGCAAATTAGAGATAATTTTGAATACTTTGGAGTATTATGAGACACACCCAGAAAAACAAATGGCTATGATATTTCTCGACGCACAGAAAGCTTTTGATAATGTGAACTGGCAGTTTATGATAAAGCAGCTACAAATAATGGACTTTGGGAAGAGAGTCATGAATACTATAAAAACAATATATAACAAACAATTAACCAAGGTAATGATGAATGGAGAGATGACAGAAAAAGTTAATATAACAAAAGGAACAAGGCAAGGATGTCCGCTATCCCCACAGTTATTTGTACTGACCTTAAAAGTGTTAAATAGAAATATAAGACAGAACGAAGAAATAAAAGGGATAAAAATTAAAAAAGAAGAATATAAATTACAAGCCTTTGCGAATGATTTAGTATTTATTCTGGAAAAACCACAAAAGATAGGATCTAAACTACGAGAACAAATAGAAGAATATGGAGAGGTTGCAGGTTTAAAAATAAATAAAGAAAAAACAAAAATCTTGGTGAAAAATATTACAGAAAAACAAAAAAGAGAATTAATGGAAAAATTAAACATACAAATTGTGAGAAAAGTAAGATATTTAGGAATACAACTAAATTCAAGATGTGCAATGATAAAAGATTGACAAAAATGTTTAAAGACAAATATTGGAAATGCCACCAAATACCAGGATCTTATTACCATATGTGGTGGACATGTTCAGAAGCTAGAGTTTATTGGAACAGAATTAAGATTTGGCTAGAGGAAATGACCCAACAACATATTGATTTAAAACCGGAGCTGTTCCTACTGGGCATCCTACCAGAGAAAATTAATAAAGAAAATGTATATTTGATTATTCATATAATAACTGCAGCGAGGATAGTATTTGCGCAAAGATGGAAAGCAGAGAAAATCTCTTTGGAAGGGGAAGTAATTAAAAAAAATGTAGACTGCAAAAATGAATAGATTAACCTTGATGATTAAAGAAAGAGAAGATATGGAATATTTTAAGATATGGGGGAAATTTTATGATTGGTTAGAAAAGAGAAATAGATAAAGATTTTGATAACGAAATAGGAGAATATTATATTAAATGTATTGTACTTGGGGGAATTATTGTACTAGAGAAATGGAAACTATAAGGGAAGAAATGAAGATAGGAGGAGTAATCAAAAAGAAGAAGACGTTACTGAAGAAACACAGAGATGACACAAGGAAGGATTGGCAGTCCCTCAAATATTGGAAGACTGTTATGTCTAATCCTTCTCTTTTTTAGACTAGACATACCCAGCTCCTGCAACCGTTCTTCATATGTTTTAGCCTCCAGTCCCCTAATCATCTTTGTTACTTTTCTCTGTCTCTTTCCTGAGTCTCAACACCTTTTTATATTGAGGCAACCAAAATTGGATGCAGAATTCCAAGGAGCCCAGTAACCATCACGTAACCCAATAATCCATCCAGTTACCCAGGAATCCACCACATACCCCAGTATTCGCAAGCCCTGTAGGGCTTGAAAGGTGATGCTCCCTTTGGAGCAGTGTTGAAAGGGAGCTTCTTTGACCAATGGAGAAGGACAAAAACGGAATTGTCTTCCTTGTATAATGCTATGGAAAATTAAATTCAGCATCCACCTAATTCCAGTGTTTGGTGACGCTCCCTTTCACCTCCGTCCTGACAGATGAGACTGCTATCAGAAATTGGACTCCTATCCAGTGCAACACCAGAGAGCAAAATGCAAAATAAACCTACTTGGACATAGTTTCTGCTTGCCGGATCTTCATCTGCTGCAGCCCACTAATTCTCCTGTGGGATTTATAGCTTTTCTGAAGCAGCGGGGCCGTTAATGTTGCTTGCAAGCAGGACACACCAGCCACAAACTCAGGGCTGTTTTTAATAAAACAGCAGCAAGAAGAACAGCAAAAACCACACCAGGTTCAGCTATATACTGTAAAGAATGAGAGCATTTGGGATAGATAAGAAGCTGTGGTAAACTTACTATGAGTTGATTACAGTGACAGTATGTTAACAGAGGGTTTTGAAATTTTATTCTTTTTATTTTTTATTACTTTATGTTACTTATTGTTTTTATTAAGGTTCTATCTATTAGCTATTTTCTCAATATAGTAGTCTTGGAGGAATCAGCAGCCAGCTAGGTGATTTTGCTGCACACCACTGACGCTGAGGAGCTGTATGATTTTTACCACTTCATGATCGCTCTAAGATGCTGATTCCAAGACCCACAGGGATTCCTGAAGGTGAACAAAGGGGGATGCAACCTCAAACAAAGCCTAGGGGGCCTTTTTCCGTTGTGGTATGAGGGTCACTGAGCAGTCAACTGCTCGAACCCACATCGGAGGCCAACGACCAAGAAAGGAGAAGAAGAAATGGCAAAACCCAAGACCACAGCCAATGGGGAGGACAAAACCAAACAGTTCTCTTTGCCCTCCAGCGAGGAGGAGGATGTCCCAGTGAAAACCCAGAAGCCAGTCAAAGAGCATGGCGGCAGCAGCAACAGCGATCCACTGGTGAGTGGTTACTCGAAATCAGTGGCGGTGAGGGTGAAGTTGAAAGTAGTCTCCTGAGGACAGAAAGCAGAATTAGAAGATTGTGGGTATATCCACTCTTATAAGCCCATCCCTAGCCTTGGAATGCAATTCCCTAAGCTAAAAGCACGAGTAGCATTCCAACAATTAGATGGCTCACTTGGCGGTGGGGTGGGAGAGAACAAGGCTTTAATTCTGGGCTTCGCATGACCAGAGAAATGGAACCCGGCACTGAAATTCCCTCAATCACAACCTGTCCAGAAAGTGGCTAAAGGAAGGAGAATTTTGCAAGTACAGGTAGTTTTCGAGGTATGAACCTAATGGAGCCTGCCAATTAGGTTTGTAAGTCAAAAATTTCATCAAATGAATCAGACTCAAGTTTACGAATTTTTAAAATCAAATTCATTAATTGAATCAAATGGGTCATTAAATGAACGAAGATCTGATTTACTATTTTCTCTGATTCATTAATCCCATTGTTAACTGAACTGAGAGACTTTCCTACTGGCTGCCTATCAGCTGTTTTTGGTGCAGCCTTCGGCTGAGGAACTAAATTGCCTCCAAGCAGGGTCGCAAAGCTCTCTGTTTGCAGTTGCTTTTAAAAAAAACTCACTTCCTGTTAGTCAGCTCAGGCTTCTTCAGACAGGTGCCCAGAGAGGGGTGGCACAGTAATTGACATAACTCTCTGATTGCATTTGCTTTTTTAAAAACCCCACTTGCCATTAATTAAGTTTCTAGTCAGGCACCCAGAGGGAGATGGGAAGGGATTTATAGAACTCTCGACTTGCAACAGTAACAGATGGAAGGGACCGTGAGGTCATATGGTCTAACCCACTGCTCTAACAAGAGAATATTTCTGATAAATGCCTATCCAGTCTCTTCTTAAAAGCTTCCAGTGATGGGGTACTGACAACTGTGGGGACAATTTAAATTTAAAACCTACAAACTACAGTAATCTCCAAAATAAAAGCAAGGAAACAACAACATTATAGAATGCTTTGTGTAGATGCTAGCTAGCATTTCTACAAGTAGTTTCAAGGCAAATGCAAACGAACTTTATCTTTGCAATGTACTGTACCTACAAAAATGATAATTTGCAAAGTATAGTACTTAAAAAGCACAGCAGTTCCCAAAGTGCTTACAAAGAAACAATGCAGTACTATCGAATAACAAAACAGAATATTTTAAAAGACTTCCAGAAGCAATTCTAGCACTCAATTAAAGCACTAGTCCTCAAGCCCACGCAGCATCAAAAAACCCCAAAAAGAAACTCAGTGTCGGCTGCCAAAATCACTGGATGTTGTTTGGCCATGTGACTAAGGACAAAAAGACTGCCGGCTTCAGGAAATTGAATGTCATAACCCCGAACGGCAGAGGCAAGCCACAGAGTTAAAAATGTCCACCGCTTCAGCAGTGACTGAATCCAAATTACATGGGTACAGAGGCCTCGTTTTGTCACAGTTTTGAATTTCTAACAAGGACCCTTTCCGAATAAAATCATTCTTGTGCAAATTCACCAAATGAACGTTTGTACCTGGGGGATTACCTGTACGCCCCTTTTCTGGCAAAGCAGAAAAACCACTTCTTTTCAAGATCCACTCTTCCCTGAGGAGTTAGCACAAGCCATACCTTGTCATTGGTAGGAGAATTCCCTTTCGGCCAGAAAACTTCAATTTTGAGACAGAAAAGGAGCGGATTCTGGTGAATGATCCTGTCCAGCAGGAGATGGGGAGGGGCCTCCCATCCCAAAAGAATTCTGCCACTGTAAGGAAGCGTTCAGTGAGCACGAATTAGATCAATTCCATCCTCACCCTCTATGATGACTCCCCCAGATGCCTCTCCAGACACTAGTTCAGAGGAGGATTATCCAGCAGTCGAGAGTGACAAGCCAGGAGTTGAGGGGCTGAGCACAGGGGAGCAACCAGAGGAGCAGATAGCTGAGCTAGAGACAGAGAGGCTCAGCCATAGCTGGGAAGCCCAGATGCGGCAAGTGGAGAGGGCCCACAGCTGCAGATGGTCAATGGTGATGAAGACCTACCTCCTCCTCCAGATCTGAGACCAGGTAGGACTGAGAGGAAGCGGATACAAAGAAGGTCAGCCCAGCTACTTGCAAGGAGATAGCCTCGCCCCTCTTGATGGGATGCGCCCTGAAGCACTTATTTAGCTCAGCAAGGGAAGTGAAAGAGTGCTGGGAACAATGTGTCCATTTCCTTGCTGTATGTTCTTGCCTTGAACCTCAGATGTGTCTCTTCAACTGCGGCTTTTCCCTGCCTTATCTTGCAGCCTTTCCTTTAACCTGTGGATTTGCCTTTTCTTTTCTTTTTTATTCAAAAAGTTTTACAAAATTTTTTCCCCCTTTCCCCCAGCCCCCATCCCCCGTCCCTTCACAAACCCCCCTCCCCCCTGACTTCCCGGAACAAACACAAGGTATAGTTAAAAATAAAACAAACATATGCTAAAAAAAATTTCCCCCCAAAACTATTATACCAATTTTCCCTCTCTAGCTCTGACTTCCTCCTTACATAACAAAAATCCTCCAAAAAATAAATAAATTAACAATTAACAATAATAAAATATATAAATCAGTAGAACAAATTAATCCTAAAGTATTTAAAACCAGCTAATGCGTAAAAGTCCAATCCAATTCAGAGAATATCTCCCTTATAGCTTCTATAACCATATAATTTTCCCCCCAAATCTTTCTTACATAAGATCTTTCAAGAATATTCTATTTGCAATTCAGTAGAACACATTATATAATTTGAATACAAGAAATTACAGTATCTCAACTTTATATTCAAAATCCAATATAAATCCAAATATTTAGTCTTTTATGATAGATGTGAAACATATAATCAACCCATTTCTTTCCAGATCTTTCTCACATAAAGTCTTTCAGGGACGCTAATATTTTTATCTGTTAATATTTCAAAAAAAAGCTTCTTTCAAGGATAATACTTTCATCTCTTGCCATTTTATTTGATGCATTAGTCTCTCTCTTTCCTTCATTACTCCTTTTAAAAAGTCAATCACAATATTTCCTAATAGTTCCTTATGTCCAACAATCCACAAGTTACTGCCATATATTCCATCAGTCTGGGAAGAGAACTCTTGTAAAGCATTAACCCTGTGAATTTTTCCAATTCGGGAGACAGCCTCTTGTAACACAGATTCACAAACTTTTTAAAAAGAGCCTCTTTACATCATCTTGTTTATTCACGATCATATCTTCATTTTTATCCACTTTTGCTTGCATCTCCTCCATTCCATTTTCCAAGTACTGATTACACTGGTTAATTTCCTCCAAGCTCTCATCCAAAACATCCCCATTTTTTATCAATTTGTATTTTTGAATAATTAAATACACTCTTTCTGTATAATCCTGTATAAAGTCACGAATCCATTCTTCTGAAAGAAGAAAAGGATTTGCCTTTTCTTGTGCACTTGCCTTGTCTTCTGGACTCGCCTTTGCCTAATGGAGTGGACTCACCTTTGCCGTGAGGACTAGTGTTGGGGCTTCATTTGAGTAGCCTGTGGAACTCATTGGGGTTGAGCTGGCACAGGGAATTGCTGTGGAATACCAATTCAGGCTCAGAAGCCTTAATAAAGATTCCTTACCCCCATGGTGTGTGTGTGTATTTTTGTGCGAGTGGAACTTCCATCATCCCACAGATTGCATGATCAAAATTCCACCCGTATCTAAGTTTTCCAAGTTTAAGTTATATACTATGACTGTCAAAAAGCTAGATTCACTCAGAGAATTCATTGATAAGAATGGTTCCCAAAGGCTATGCATAGATTACAGAGGCCTGTAGTGGGCAAGCAGCAAGAATTATTGCAGGAGGTCCCTCAGCACCATTGGTGAAATCCAATTTTTTTTACTACCAGTTCTGTGGGCCGTGGTGTGACTTGGCAGGGGAAGGATACTGCAAAATCTCTATTCCTTCCCCACTCCTGGAGGAAGGATATTGCAAAATCTCCAATTCCACGCCACTCTGAGGGCAGCCAGAGATGGTATTTGCCGGTTCTCCAAACTACTTAAAATTTCCGCTATCGGTTCACCAGAACCTGCTTGATTTCACCTCTGCCCAGCACCCTTGAAAGAAATTTCCATAGATTTCATTGTTGAACTACCGGAAATCTCCGGGAAGACTGTAGTTTGGGTTACCACCAATCTCTTTTCCAAACAAGTACACTTTGTAGCAGGCCCAAAGATCCCTTCTGCATGAACCCTGGCAAAACTGTCCAATACATTTATCGTCTACATGGAGCTTCCAAGAAGATCATATCCAATCATGGAGTGCGGTTCTCTTCCAATGTTTAGCAGGTATTTTTTAAGTTATCAGGAACCACCCAAGGTCTGAGTTCCTTGTACCATCCTCAGACTAATGGTGCCTGTGAACTTACCAACAGTGTAATGGAATAATACCTTTGATGTTTTATCAGTTACCAGCAAGACAATTGGACAGAGCTATTCCCATTTGCAGGAGTAGCATATAACAATGCACTACATAGCAACACTGGCTTTGCAACTAGTAGAGACTTTGTAGCCATGTCAGAACTACCACAAGAGGCACCTACGTGCCTTTCCCTAACAGAATGGATAAAGCAATTGCAAACTGCTTGGCCATTGTTCTGTCAGACATTGGACGGGGCTAGAGAAACTTATAAAAAATATACTGAAAAAAACAGCCCCAAAAAGGAGTTTCATGGGGGTTGGGGATGAAGTTTATTTCTCTACAAATATCTGCAATCTAGGCAGCCTTTGAAAAAGCTTGGCTCTAAATCTGTGTGTCCTTTCCCCATTGTAAGGATTACCAATCCAATAACTGTTGAACTTAAATTACCAAAGAACCGTATCCCTCTCCCATTGTAGTCTGCTTAAATTGGACAAAACCTCCCCCCTCCCCCACGCCTGCCTGCAGAGACTCCTTTCCTTCTGAGTCTTTCGGTTTATTTAGGATATTTCAGAGAACTCTAATTGGCTTGTGTGCCATGATGCTGCTGCATGGTTCTAATGGTCTGTTGGTGGTTTCAGAGACGTTTTTGATGTTGGAGTGCCATATATCTCCCATAGGGAACATCATCGGTGCTGCCTCAATTGGTTCATTTTGGATTTGGTTCAGGTTTTGTTTTTTGTTTTTGTTTTGTTTTTTGGCAATGAGCACCGGGAGTCCTCAATGAATGAAAACACACAAGAGAAAAATTCAGAAGCATCATCTGCCCTTGGATTAGAGTTTATTGATTAGTGACACCACATGGAAAAGAAAGCCTGATGCAAAGGCTTGTTCTGTGAGTCAGCAGGCTGAATGTTGTTGTAGCCAGGGAGATTCTGGCTTACAACCTTCAAGGTGCTTCCAGATGTATTCAGTAAAGAGCCATCTTGCACAGATAGGGCTGTCTGGTGGTACAAATCTGGAGACTCCAATAGTTATAGTCTAGAAGAAATCAGATTAGACTTTTGTTGTAATTTTTTTATAACAATCTTATAATTTATACCTAAGAAAACAGTATTTTGTCACAAAGGATTAACTTTTTTGGTATATTTAAACATATACTTTTGCCACTATAGTTTACAGATAGTCTTCAACTTACAACCATTCATTTAGTGAACGTTCAAAGTTACAACAGCTCTGAAAAAATGGTTTATGACTGGTTTTGACATGACTGTTGCAGTTCTCTTATGATCAAGTTATCAAAATTTGGACATTTGGCTACTGGCATATATTTATGACGGTTGCAGTGTCCTGAGGTCATGTGATCCCTTTTTGTGACCTTCTGACAAGAAAGGGTAATGGGGAAGTGAGATTTGCTTAACAACCCTGAGACAGCTGATGCTTCTCACAGGATGCTACTGCTTGGTTTCTATTCCTCTGAGTTCCCCCCCCCCTGCATTCCTGGATCTGGATGGGGATGGGGAGAAACAGGCTCAAGCTCAATCCCTCCAAGACAGAGTGGCTGTGGATGCCGGCATCCCGGTACAGTCAGCTGAGTCCACGGCTGACTGTTGGAGGCGAGTCATTGGCCCCGATGGAGAGGGTGCGCAACTTGGGCGTCCTCCTGGATGAACGGCTGTCTCTGGACGATCATTTGACGGCCGTCTCCAGGAGAGCGTTTTACCAGGTTCGCCTGGTGCGCCAGTTGCGCCCCTTTCTAGACCGGGATGCCCTATGCACGGTCACTCACGCCCTCTTGACGTCTCACCTGGATTATTGCAATGCTCTCTACATGGGGCTCCCCTTGAAGGGCATCCGGAGGCTGCAGTTAGTCCAGAATGCGGCTGCGCGGGTGATAGAGAGAGCCCCTCATGGCTCCCGTATGACACCTATCCTGCGCAGACTGCACTGGCTACCTGTGGCCTTCCGGGTGCGCTTCAAGGTCTTGGTAACCACCTTTAAAGCGCTCCATGGCATAGGGCCGGGTTATTTACGGGACCGCCTACTGCTACCGAATATATCTCACCGACCCGTGCGCTCTCACAGAGAGGGACTCCTCAGGGTGCCATCAGCGAGGCAGTGTCGTCTGGCGACGCCCAGGGGAAGGGCCTTCTCTGTGGGGGCTCCCACCCTCTGGAACGAACTACCCCCAGGACTTCGTCAACTTCCGGACCTCCGAACCTTCCGTCGCGAGCTTAAAACACACTTATTCATCTGCGCAGGATTGGATTAGATTTTAAATTTATTGGTTTTAAATGGGTTTTATTATTTATACTGTTTTTAAATATTCGGCCTTGTAAAATAAGTTTTTTAATTGTCATTTTAATCTGTATTTATATGTTTTTATTTGCCTGTGAACCGCCCTGAGTCCTTCGGGAGATAGGGCGGTATATAAATTTGATTAATAAATAAAATAAATAAAATAAATTCCTGCCCCCCCTCCAATTACTGATGTCAGGCTGTCAGCTTGGGTTATCAGGTAGGTTATTTCTCATTGCATATCTTGTATGCGCTCTGAATATCTTGTCAATCCTGCTTAGTATCTTTTCTTTGCTCTCTTCCATTGCTTCCGCTAATATCTCCACAATTCTCTCCTTTTTCTTCTTCAATATTTTGAAATCTTAAATAATAATCAGCTTTATCCATTTCCAATGATATAATTGTCCTTTTCTGATTCTTATCAGTGATTGTAAATCTGTAATCCATCTCTTCCAGTTTTTTCTCCATTGCTGCTGCTTTTTCTTCCACTTGCTTCAATCTTTGTTCATTTTCTTTACCATTTCTTTAACTTCCTTTAATTCTCCATCCATTTTTTCTATTTTCTCATCTAGTTTGTTTATTCTTTTTTTAAGATCTTCATATATAGCCTGTAGCATATTTTTTAATTCTGCATTGGTTTTCTCTTGCTGTGTTGTAGTTTCTCCTGTCTTTTGTCCCGTGGAGCTAGATGCTGTTGATATTGATGGTGATGATAAATGTTGTGTTATTTTCTTCATCTTGTATCTTCGGTTCAAACCACTCAAGTTGTAATCCAAATAATCCAATTTTAGAATTCAAGCTTGCCTCCTTATTAAATTCCAAATTCAAATTGAAAATCTGATCTAAAATCAAACTCTTCAGATTCTTATTACCCTAATACACATAAGTTTAAATCTTATAGAAGAAGATGCAGAGTAGTATCGCCATCAAAAAGAAAAACAAAGGCAAAAAGAAATAGGTCAATAATAAAAATTAAAAAATCAAAGTGTGCCCAAAAAAAGGATCCAAAAAAGAAAGAAAGAAAAAAGATAGAGGATAAAAAAATCTGGTAACAGTCACCCCCCCAAAAAAAAGAGAGTTAAAGCCAGGGGGAAAGAAAGAAAAAATAACAAATTTTCCAACAGAGAGGAATACAAATCACCAAAAATTTAGGTCCAGAAAGAAAAAAATTAAATAAAAAGAAAAAAAAAGTCCAAAAATCCATTATTCCAAAATTATACATCCACAAGGCAAAAGGTAGACAGTTCAGTTTTTAGTAATTTACAAAAACCTATTGTACTTTTTTCCCCCTGCTACTAAATCACAAGACCATTTCCTATCAAGTTCTCTTGCCAGCTTTCAAAACATTGTCCAAGATCATTCCACTCTCTTCTTCAATTTATTTGTTTAATTTTCTCAAGCACCACTAGATAGCATTATAGTTTACTCCCAATAGTCTTAAAGTTATAATCAATCCAACTAGTCTTCCAAGTACAAATCTTGTAATTTCAAAATTCATTCATATATTAAACTTAGCAAAAAAGCCATCTGCCCAATCTGCTTTCTGATTATTAAATCAATTTTCCAGCTTTGTCAATATTGTCTTCATTAATATCTTCCACTTTTTCACTGCTGTTGCCAAAAGGATAGCCTTGTATCCACTACCTCCCTTCATCTCTTTTGCCATTCTTTCTCAGGTAAAGTTTTTTAAAGCCAGGGAGTAAAGTAAAAAAAGAAAAAAGGAACCTTGTTTCCAAGACCCCAGTTCAATCTCATCCAGATGATTCACCTTGCTCTCTTCTTCTTTCTTTCCACGTGGCCATCCCGGCTTGTGAAAGCTCCCAATGGCTGTTTTCCCAGCCGCTGAGTCAGAGGCTATTCGCTGATGCTTCACGGATTTCCCTGTTAGCACCAGCCTGTGCCTCTGTTCTTCACCGTCCCTATAGGACAGCTATGATCCCTTAGGACCCCCAAAAATGGCTGGGATATCAGTGCTTCTTCAGAGCCCCGAAGTTACACCCTGGCCATGCCCCCTGTGGGTTTTTTATTAAGTGTTAGAAAAAAGAGGTAGAAAGTAGAAATTGGGAAAATTGTATTATGCATACTGAAATATAATGGAACACATAATTACACAAATGTTAGAAGTTGGAACATTATGATTAGTATATTTAAATAGTATTATTATTAGAACTATGTATAAAGTATATTGACCCAGACAATACTCTGTTCACCAGGCACTTATGGATATTAAAGAAAAAAACTATTAATAAAATTATTTTTTTAAAAAAAGTCGACAACTTATAAAGGAGCTGTCGTTCCCCATTTCTGCTATACTGGAGGTTTGCATATACTCTTTAGAGTCATTAGTGATAGAAATGGTCCATAAGCTTACATAAATTACTAAATAGGATTCATTCAGAAACAAAACCCATGGTTTGTGTGAATGCAGTCTCTGTCTTTATGCATATTGGCTGTGGAGGATTGGAAGGTGGTGCTTTTTCACACATCTGGAGAACAGATACTTGAGAAGTCTGATATACTAGAACAGAAAATCTTCTCCTTACCATTGCCATATATCTGGGCACAATTCCCGTTCTTGTGGGAAGGTTCAAAGAGTCCCCAAGGAGTGTATTCCACCACCGATGCGTCTACCCATTTGAATCGCTTCTGTAGAGAGAGAAAGCAACATCTCCCCAAGTGCTTTTCTGAATCTTGCAGAAATGAGGATATTTCTTCTCAAATGTACTTCTCAACAGACGAAGGGGAAAATGTAAGATTTCAAGTTGTAAGAGTGATCAAGTTGTCCTAGGGGCTTAAGTATAAGCCAGCAGTGTGCTTCAGCTGCCAAAAAACCCCCAAGATAGGCTCCAGATCAGAAAAGGTGATAGCATTGATTAATACTGCACTACTGAGGCCACACTTAGAATACATAGAATCCAGATCTGGCCACCACAGTACAAAAAACATGTTCAGACTCTGGAAAGAGTACAGAGAAGAACAACAAAGATTAGAGGGTGGGAAGCTGAAACATATGATGACCAGTTGCAGGAACTTCAAAGCACCTGTAGATGAGATAAGAAGTAATGGGTGGAAGATTATCGAAAAGTAGATAGGCTCAAGATACAGAATACAGAAATACAGTATTCTGTATCTCAAGATACAGAATACAAGATACAGAAAGATCTTGACAGACTTGAACATTGGGCACTATCTAACAAAATGAAATTCAACAGTGAAAAAAGTAAGGTTCTACATTTAGGCCAAAAAAACAAAATGCACAGGTACCGGATATGTGGTACCTTGCTCAATAGTAGTAACTGTGAGAGGGATCTTGGAGTCCTAGTGGACAACCATTTAGATATGAGCCAGCAGTGTGCAGCAGCTGCCAAAAAAGCCAACACAGTTCTGGGCTGCATAAACAGAGGGATAGAATCAAGATCACGTGAAGTGTAATTACCACTTTATAATGCCTTGGTAAGGCCACTCTTGGAATATTGCATTCAGTTTTGGTCGCCACGATGTAAAAAGGATGTTGAGACTCTAGAAAGAGTGCAGAGAAGAGCAACAAAGATGATTAGGGGACTGGAGGCTAAAACATATGAAAAACGGTTGCAGGAACTGGGTATGTCTAGTTTAATGAAAAGAAGGACTAGGGGAGACATGATAGCAGTGTTCCAATATCTCAGCTTGCCACAAAGAAGAGGGAGTCAAACTATTCTCCAAAACACCTGAGGGTAGAACAAGAAGCAATGGGTGGAAACTAATCAAGGAGAAGCAACCTAGAACTAAGGAGAAATTTCCTGACAGTTAGAACAATTAATCAGTGGAACAACTTGCCTGCAGAAGTTGTAAATGCTCCAACACTGGAAATTTTTAAGAAAATGTTGGATAACCATCTGTCTGAAATGGTGTAGGGTTTCCTGCCTGGGCAGGGGGTTGGACTAGAAGACCTCCAAGGTCCCTTCCAACTCTGATATTATTATTATTATTATTATTATTATTATTATTATTATTATTATTATTATTATTATTATTATTATTATTATTATTATTATTATTATTATTAAGTGATCCACCCTAGTGTGAAATTTTCTGACAGAACAATGAATCAGTAGAATGGCTTGCCCCCAGAAGTTGTGTGTACTCCATCATTGGAGGCTTTCAAAAATAGACTGGAGAACCAATTGACTGGGGTGGTATAGGGCTTCTACTTTGAGCAGAAGGTTGGACTAAAAGACCTCTGAGATCCCTTCCATCCCAAGGGTTCCATATTCTACATTCTGTTCTAAAACATGAGAGAATAAATTCAGGCTCAGGTGATTACATGCATACAGAGTTTCAGGGAAACTGAAAAATATAAGTCCAGTCTAGCACAATAGCACTGAAAAAGAAAAACAAGAAATCCAAGAAGAAACCAGCATGGTTACACAAATATCTCTCCGATAAACTGAAAGACAAAATGTAAAGGTACAAAAATGTAAAGAGGGACACATAACTAAGTCAGAATATCAGCAGATAGCCCGAATCTGCAAAGATAAACTCAAGAAAGCAAAGACTCAAAATGAACAAAGACGTGCAACAAAAGTCAAAGATAATGAAAAAAGTTTTTTTCAACATTTACATAACGGTTGGTTCACCAAAGAGAGAAGAAGGCAAGGAAGTAACAGGCAGTAGACAGAAAACAAAGCTACTTAACTCATTCCTTGCATCCATCCACACGAAAAGAAACTATAGCCCGACCTACCAAAAACATAACCATAAAAGACCGCCTAGAAATCAAAAATATTAAAAACAAGAAAATGGTAAGAGAACACCTGTCTGATTTTCATGAATATAAATCACTGGGACCTGATGGATTATATCCCAGAGTTCTGAAGCTGCTGGCTTATGGTTATCTCAGAACCATTGTACCAAACCTTTCAAAAATTCTGGAGCACCGGGAAACTTCCAGTGGATTGGAAAAGAGCTGACGTGCTTCACATCTTCGAGAAAGGAAAAAACAGATCCCAGAAAATACAGATCAATCAGCTGAGGATCAATACCTGGGAAGACACCGGAAAAAATAAGAAGAAAACCGATCTCCAAACCTTAAGAAACAAAGTTATAACTAGAAGCCAGCATGGGTTTGTTAAAAACAGGTCATGCCAAATCAATCTTATTTTATTCTTCAGCTA
Organism: Ahaetulla prasina; assembly: GCF_028640845.1. Lineage (NCBI taxonomy): Eukaryota > Metazoa > Chordata > Lepidosauria > Squamata > Colubridae > Ahaetulla > Ahaetulla prasina. Next base: position 101,388,687 of record NC_080545.1, on the reverse strand, counting down.
AGTGGCAAAGTAGAGCAGCAAAATGCTGTGACCATTATATACTTAGACTTCAGTAAGGCATTTGACAAAGTAGACAACGACCTTGATAAGCTAGAAAAATACGGGATAGACAGCATCACTACCAGATGGATTTGTATCTGGCTGACAAACCTTACTCAACGAGTAGTATTTAATGGTATGATATCCACATGGAGGGAAGAAAACAGTGGTTCCAACTTTTGCTCAGTACTTTTCAGTATTTTCATAAATGATTTAGATGAGGGAATAGAAGGAGAACTCATCACTTTTGCAGATGACACTATGTTGGCAGGAATAGCCAACACCCCAGAAGAAAAGCTCAAGATCCAAAAAAAATCTTGACAGACTTGAGCAATGGGCCCTATCCAACAAAATGAATTTTAATGTGGAGAAAAGCAAGGATTTACACCTAGGCAAAAAAAACCCCAAAGGTACAAGTACAAATTAGACAAAATCTGGCTCAGAAACAGTAATTGTGACATCCTTTAGTCAGACCTTATCTGGAATTCTACATTCAGTCTGGGTCACCACATTACAAAAAAGATGTTGTGACTTTGGAAACAGTGCAAAGAAGAGCAACAGAGGTGATTAAAGACCTGGAGATAAAAATATATGAAAAACAGTTGCAGGAATTGGGTATGGTCAGCCTAGAGAAAAGAAGGAATAGGGATGACATGATAGCAGTATTTGAGGGGCTGCCACAAAGAAGGTGGGGCCAACCTATTTTCCAAAGCACCTGAAGGTAGGACAAGAAGCACCGGATGGAAACTACTCAAAGAAGCAACCTGGAATTAACTTCATAACAGTGAGAACAATTAAGTAGTGGAACAAATTGCCTACAAAGTTGTGGGTGCTCCATCACTGGAGGTTTTTAAGAAGAGACTGGACAATCATTTGACCAAAATGGTATCGGGTCTCCTGATTGAACAGGGGTTTAGACTAGAAGACCTCCAAGGTCTCTTCCAACGGTGTTATTCTGTTAACTAAGTATGGTAGCCATTGGTTTTTCGAGCTTGGTAGGTAATGAAGAAAGTTAGCACCCAACCCCTCTTAGAAGAATGAAATAATTTAGGAAATATTAAAAAAGGCAGAATTTTACGTTTCCATAGATAAAAGAAGAAACATGTTTTAAAGACAGAAAAGAGCTCCCTGCCCCCAGCAGATATTTGGTGCCCATTAGGAAAGACTGGGCCAGCCTATCTACAAGACAAAAGACCTCCAGCTCCAGGGTGATGGGATTAAGACATGACCATCCAGGATATAATAAGATTAACCCATCTAGCAGCAGAGCTCATCACATGGCACAATCACTGGGGGCATTGCATCACCCAGCAAGCTTCAACCAAGCCTGGGACTCAGACACCTTACAAAGTTAGCTGTGACCCTTTACAACAGCCAATAGAATACATGTTCTTGCACAAGAACAGGAAGTTCAAGTGCAAAGCTCAAGAGAGTATAAATTCCTCTCTCTCTCTCTCAACTCCATGTGGTCAGCTGCAACAGGACCATGTACTTGATGGTTCTGCTTCATTAAACCATCTTTCCAATCAGCCTCCGTGTTTCCCGTATCTGCTCCGCACTTGGAACTGAACCAGATGGATATTTCTCCCAACAGTACTAAATGGCAGATTCAAAGCTGTATTTTGGCTCTTCAATGGGCCAATAATTTCCATTTTCTGCAAGACATGAGCCCTCCTTGACACTTAACTAGATCTCTGGATCAAGTTGATCAGGGCTAAAAGCATGATTATCGTAGTCCAATCATCACTAGAAAGTTGCATGTTTCCAACTTCCAACTGGATCCCACTCAAAACATCTTAAGAGGTCTCCTGGAAAGGAAGACACACAGAAGAGAAAGCCACAGAGGTCTGGAAACACTTCCAAAAGATCCCACTTCACTTAAGGGCCTTCTTTCCTGTCATAGCTGTTGATCAGCATCCAAACACAGGTGACGCTGATGAAAGTTCCTATGTTGAACTGTGTGAATTGGGACACAATAGCCCTGGGTGTGCAAAGACCATGAGGGAGTTTGGAACTGTGACAGTGTTTGTTAAAAATGCTTATATTCACTGATGAGAGGAAATGATGCCGATTTTTTTCTGTAATTCCTCTGTTTTATCTACTCTTGAGCAATCAGCTTATTTTTCCTTACTTATTTTACGTGGTTCCTAGCCAGCCTTATGAGAGTACCAAAAGGACACTATTGCTCAGATCTGAATAAATGTGTCATTTAGAGAGAATTGGGATCTGTCCCTTTGTCCATTCTGGGCTCAATCTAGACAGCGAGTGTAACATAGCCAAGGTCAACTTCTTCTGCCAAAGAAGCCCACCATCAAGGAACTGAATGACTACAGACCAGTTGCTCTAACATCTGTAGTCATGAAAACCTTTGAAAGGCTAGTGCTTTCCTACCTGAAAACCATCACGAATCCGCTCTTAGACCCCTTGCAATTTGCATACCGAGCAAATAGATCAACAGATGATGCTGTTAATATGGCTCTGCACTACATCCTACAACATCTTGAGTCTCCAAAGACCTATGCAAGGGTCCTTTTTGTAGACTTTAGTTCAGCATTCAATACCATCATTCCAGACATTCTTCTAACTAAGCTAAACCAGCTACAGGTACCGGAACAGACTTGTAAGTGGATCACAAGCTTCCTAACAAACAGGAAGCAGCAGGTGAAGCTAAGCAAGATCACATCGAATACCTGTACAATTAGCACAGGGGCGCCCCAAGGCTGTGTGCTCTCCCCACTTCTCTTCTCTCTGTATACCAATGACTGCATCTCCAATGATCCATTTGTTAAGCTACTGAAGTTCGTAGATGACACAACAGTGATTGGTCTCATTCGAGACAATGACGAATCCGCATATAGACGAGAGGTCGAACGACTAGCCTTGTGGTGCAACCAAAACAATCTGGAACTGAACACACTCAAAACCGTAGAAATGGTGGGAGACTTTAGGAAAAACCCTTCCATACTTCCACCTCTCACAATACTTGACAACACAGTATCAACAGTAGAAACCTTCAAATTTCTGGGTTCTATCATATCGCAAGATCTCAAATGGACAGCTAACATCAAAAACATCATTAAAAAAGGACAACAAAGAATGTTCTTTCTGCGCCAACTCAGTAAGCTCAAACTGCCCAAGGAGCTGCTGATCCAATTCTACAGAGGAATTATTGAGTCTGTCATTTGCACCTCTATAACTGTCTGGTTCGGTTCTGCAACCCAACAAGAAAAACACAGACTTCAGAGGATAATTAGAACTGCAGAAAAAATAATTGCTACCAACTTGCCTTCCATTGAGAACCTGTATACTGCACGAATCAAGAAGAGGGCCGTGAAAATATTTGCAGATCCCTCGCATCCTGGACATAAACTATTTCAACTCCTACCCTCAAAACGACGCTATAGAGCACTGCACACCAGAACAACTAGACACAAGAACAGTTTTTTCCCGAAGGCCATCACTCTGCTAAACAAATAATTCCCTCAACACTGTCAGACTATTTACTGAATCTGCACTACTATTAATCGTTTCATAGCTCCCATCACCAATCTCTTTCCACTTATGACTGTATGACTATAACTTGTTGCTGGCAATCCTTATGATTTATATTGATATATTGATCATCAATTGTGTTGTAAATGTTGTACCTTGATGAACGTATCTTTTCTTTTATGTACACTGAGAGCATATGCACCAAGACAAATTCCTTGTGTGTCCAATCACACTTGGCCAATAAAATTCTATTCTATTCTATTCTATTCTTAAGATCCCAAAGTTGCACTGAGATCCAAAACTGAATGGATAGAATGGATAAACTGATAGATCCAAGCTATCGTGCTGTTGTGCCATGATGTAAATCCATTGACAGATTGGCCTATTCTTGTCACCTCCCCCCTCCCTTGAGTTTTCCATTGTGTTCAGATATACCATTCATTCCCTTCCCTCCCTGAGTCCCACATAACTTCTACTCACCTTCCCGCCCACCATTTTGTACAATCCAATCCAGATTTTAAATAACTCCTCATAACCAGTGAGTAGAACAGAAGATATGGTTTCCATTTCTCGTTCACTGAGGATGGAGGCAAGGTGGGCATGTTTGCCATGGGAAGTGCATTCTACCTGGGAGACACCAAGAAGACACAGGTTAGGGCTTCCTGCTTCAGATGCTGATCCTGTCCTTTAGACCAGGGGTCTTCAAACTGGCCACTTTAAGACTTGTGGATATAAATCAGTTATACTGGCAAAGATAAAACATAGAGAACTGAGGACTTCAAAGTTGCCTCAATTAGCACATTTCTTCTTTGTTTCTGTTTTGAAAGCCTGCTCTCATTCCTCCAAGAATTTGTTTCCCTCACAGGAGAAGTTTTGTCTGGCAACATCCTCTCTCTGCTGTGTCCCTATGACGTTACTTTCATTGCTCCTCAATCCTACCTTTAGACAACCCTAAGCTATGCTTTTCTATACTGAAGTTTAACTATGTGAGGGGTCATTGCTGTTCTCTGAGCTTGGCGCCGATGATATTACCTAGTTTGAGCGATGAAACATCTGCAGGAAGATAGCTGAGCTCAGAGTGTCAGCCCCGAAACAGCCATCTGTGAGTGAGCTCTCCTAGGGTTGCCATTCAGGGAGGGGAGGATTCACCATCACCAAGTGAGCCGTCAGCTGAGAGGCAGAACGGCTGAGCACTGGGTGAACACCAGACCACTGCTTTGTTGGGCTAAGTGCGGCTGGGAATGGCCCGGGACCTACAATTAGCTGAGAAGCAGATACCCAGCGATCAGCTGGAAAGCGGAGACCGGCCAAAACAGCTGAGCAGTGACATCCGGAAGCTGTCGGGTGGGGCAGACACGCTCACAAACTTTCTGCTGGGTGAAATGTGGCCAGACACCAGGGGGTGGGGATGCCAGGGGGTGGGATAAACACACATACTCAAGGGGGAAGGGTTAAATTGCAGTTAGCGCTGACTTTGTTTTCCTGCTTTGCTTGTTGGTCACTTTGTGCCGTCTTTCACGTTTTCAAGGATAAACGCTTCAAACTGAACTGTGTTGTCTGAGGTTTCTCGATGCTGAACTATGGAATGTGACAGTAAGTCGTGCCCTTCTCTCTCTCTCTCTCTCTTTCTCTCTCCACCCTTGCCAGTACTTTGATTCTTTGTGGGTGAGGCTGGGAGTTTCAGGAGATGGCTGAGGGACCAGTGACTGGGGCGGATGCTGCAGTGGTGGAGGAACCATCCACCCTGGAAGCCCCTTCATCACAAGATGTGGCTACTCACCCAGATTTGCGCCCCAAAGAGCGTCAGGGCTAAGAACCACTACCAACTGTCCAGGAGGACGTAGCGAGGGATGTTGGTCAGGGAGAGGGCCCTGCAGTGGAGTGGTGGAAAAGCTCCTCAGCAGATGCAGACTCAGGGCCCCAACTGCCTACACCTAGCCTCTCTGGCAGCCATTTGACGAGGTGGAGGGAGCAGCGCCTGACTGATGGAGACAATGAAGGGGAGTGGAGCTACTCCACCACACTGAGTAGCCAACCTACAGACACTGAAGGGAAGGTTTGGGGAGGTCAGTTTCTGTGACGTTGGGGCCTGGCAACGTGTGGACCCAGGAACTTAGGGGTTCCCTACTGAGGAGACCCGCTGGCAGTCAACCAAACAGCTGGCAGTTCCGTCTGCTCACTTCTGTTTGGCCAGAGCAAAGTTTCAACTCCATGGTGGTAATGGACAGGCCAGAGAGGACCAAACCCTGAGGGGATAGCTGCCGGGTCCTTTCTTCACCGGTTACAGCATACACCCAAGCCCTCACAAGGTGAGGCAACAAAAATGGGGGACAGTGGGCATTAATGGATAACCCCTAGGCTGGCCAGTCCGCCACCTGCCCAGCAGTGGGCCGGGGAGAGAGAAGCTGGCCACGGTTGGTCTGTTGGGTCCTGGAAGGAGCCCCTGCCACAATGGGAGACACCAGCACTGAGGGCAACATTTGATGGAAGTCCAGATAAGGTGGCCCTCTTCCTAAGCCAGGTTATAAGCCACCTGGACTGATACGCTCACCCCTACACCTCCCAATGGGTCATGATTATGGCAGTGACGGCATTATTGGAAAGTGAGGCTCCCAATTGGGTGGCTGACTTCTACAGAGAACATGCCCAGGAATTGGCCGGTTCAGTCCTGTTCCTGGCTGCAGTGTGTGAGTGATTTGAGGACCACACTAGACCCCAGAGAGTGGAAGGGGAGCTATTGGTGTTGCAGCAAAGGGGCAGGCCAGTGCGGAATACCTCCACAACTTCCGATTGCTATCTGGTAAGGTGTGGGGCTGACCAGACCGCTTACTAGTGTACGACTTTAAGACCGGCCTTGACCACATGTTGTGCCAGGCCTGCACCTATTGGGGCTTGCCTCCCTGACTGGATCTCAGAGAGATGTATTATGGGGTACAGATCAGGGAAGGGGATGAGTGGAAGACCGCATTTAATTGCCCATTGGGTAGTTAACATTTCATGCCCTTCTGACTGCCAGGGGGTCCGGCAGTGTTCTTGCAATTGATAAATGAGGAGGATTTCTTCCACCTCATAACGACATTTCCGCGCCCACATCAACAGGGGGAGGGATTCCCTGTAACGTGGACATCCTGAGTGGATGTAGCAGGCTACTGTGGAGCACCGGATGTGTCCTCCTCAATAAAGGCGGGGACTGTAGCCTAACAGCAACAGGATTTATGATTTTTACTATTGGAAATGGTCTGATGCAGGGGTCAGCAACCTGCGGCTCTAGAGCCACATGTGGTTCTTTCACCCCTCTGCTGTGGCTCCCTATCACTCAAAATATATCACAACCGGTAAAGCAAATTAGAAATCAATCTCAGGAGCATATAAAGACATTTTATAATGTGTTACTTGAAATAGACTCTGAAAGGGATTTGGTAAAGGATTGTATGATAAAGTGGGCACAAAATTTTCAGGAGCCAATATTATTGGAAACTTGGGAAAAAATTTGGGTTAGAAATGTTAAATTTACACAGGCACAGAATTTAAGGGAAAATTTTTATAAAATGTTTTACAGATGGCATTTAGATTCTAAGAAATTATCGTGTATGTATCCAGATATGCAAGCAAAATGTTGGAGATGTAATTGTGATGACGCTACATATTTTCATATTTGGTGGACTTGCAAAAATATTAAGGCTTTTTAGATAAGAATTTGGTGGATTCTACAAAATGTTTTGAAAAAGAAGATAAAGTTCCTGCCGCAAGTTTTTTTGCTGGGAATTATCACGTACTGTACAGTAATTGAGACTAAGTTGATTTTAAATTTAATAACAGCAGCAAGATTACTAATAGGACAGTATTGGAAGAAAAAAGAAGTATCTACAATAGGAGAATGGATATTGAAAGTTGCCAGTTTGGCTGAGATGGCAAAAATCTCAGCCTTTTTGAAAGACAATACGCAAGAAAGATATTTAAGTGAATGGAAAAAATGGATTGACTATATTCAAAACAGATATCAGACTAAGAGTTATCAGACTGCCTTTGAATGATTAGGAAGTATTATTTTTGATTGTTTTGGGGGAAGTTAGGAATTGATGAGAATTGTAGGATTATAATTTAGTTAGGAAGGAAAAATTCTTAGTATATGTTTGTTTTATTTTTACTATACCTTGTGTTTGTTCCAGGAAGTCGGGGGGGAGGGGGGAGGGGGGTTTGTGAAGGGAGGGGGAAAAGGGAGGGAGGGGGGGAAAGGGGAAAAAAATTTGTAAAACTTTTTCAATTAAAAAAAAATGTCACAACTGCCAACGTGTGACACCCACCATCACGCGATTTATTGAGCTTTTCAACCCCCAGTGGGTCAACCATGGATAAATCCAAGAAAAGAAAAGTTTCAGAAGAAAAAAGAACATTTAATTCAACTACATATGCTAGTGTTGTGGCTGCTCAAGAAATAGTCAGGCATGGGAAGGGTTTTGTGGCTCCCGGTGATTTCTTTTCTGTGGGAAACGGGTCCAAATGGCACTTTGGTTTGGTTTAAGGTTGCAAACCCCTGGTCTGATATATTTGGGTGCGAGTTTTTTGCAGGGCACTTTCAGATTCAGGTACTTGGTGGATAGGTATACTTTTTGGCTGACATGAAAGGGGATTTGTGGTCATGTCTTTTTGTCAGTTTGGGAGTTGTATTTTTCCCTTGCTTTCAGCAGGGCCTCCCTGACTTTCCCCACATCCGTTGCATACGTGATACCCATTCCTATAGCCCTAGACCTTCTGGCTTCTGTTGGGGACACTCAGGTATAGGTACGAACTCAGTCCCAGTAGCTACCTGGAAAGGGGTGAATCCAGTGCTACTATGGATGGCATTGTTATACGCCACCTCAGCGAAGGGGAGCAAGTCCGCCCAGTCCATTTGCTGGTGTTTAACGTAGCACCGGATGTATCATTCCACCATGGCATTTGTTATTTCAGTTGCTCCATTGATAGCCGGGTGGAACGCTGAGCTAAGACCCTGAGATGACCCTATCATGGCCAGGAATTTACACCAAAACTTGGCAGTAAATTGAAACCCACCCCCACCCCGGTCAGACACAATCATTTGTGGTACCCGATGTAACTGATAAATATGTGCGATGAAAAGCTTAGCCAATTTCCTGACTGAAGGCAACCCTGAACAAGCTACGAAATGGGCCTGTTTTTTTTTTTTTATTGAAAGAGTTTTAAAAAACAAAAACATTTTTCCCCCTTTTCCCCCCTCCCAAAACCCTTCCCCTCCTCCCCGTGCTTCCCGGGTCAATCACAAGGTATTGTTGTACATAAACCAAACATAGAATAAAATTTTCCCTTCCAATCCAAGTAACCACATCCAAAGCTTTTCATCTCCCGACCCCCTCCCCATTACATAAAATAACTTTCTAATTATTCAAAGGCAATCTGATATTTCTTAATCTGATATCTATTTTGTAGATAATCAATCCATTTTTTCCATTCAATTAAATATCTTTCCTGCGTATTGTCTTTTAAAAAAGCTGAGATTTTAGCCATCTCAGCCAAATTAATAACTTTCAGGATCCATTCTTCTATTGTAGGTATTTCTTCTTTCTTCCAGTATTGTCCAATCAACAGTCTTGCTGCTGTTATTAAATTCAGAATCAATTTAGTCTCAATCCCTGTACAATCTGTTATAATTCCCAAAAGGAAAAATTGTGGCAGGAACTTTATCTTCTTCTTTGAAATGGGCCTGTTTTGAGAAAAGGTTGATGACCATCCAGATCACCATGTTTCCCTGACTGGCCGGTAAGTCCACAATGAAGTCCATGGTTCTCTCCTCCCACTGTCTAAGAGGAGATGCTGGCTGTTTCTTCATTGTGGCACAGGTCAAGCAACTCTGCACATATTCTTTGACATCCTTCTTGGATGTTTTGAGAAAACCAAAGTGGCCAGCCATTCAGACATCATGACACCATCACAGCACCTCCATCCGGAGGGTACATTTTGGGTACATAGACCTTGGTTCCTTTCCAGGCCAACCCAGCCCTGCGACTGAGGGTGTTTTGATTGGCCTGGAATCACTCATCTGTCAGAAGGGCTTTCTGAATGCCTTTGGTTATCTTGGTTGTATGGGGTTTTGACCAAGCGGTGGCCCCTGCCTGTTGTGTTCGACTACCTTCAGATGGCGAAGCTGGAATTATGGCCTGCATTACCTCCTCATGGTCACTGGCATATTGTGGCATAAAGGACAAGCATCCACCAGGAAGTTTCTCCCACCAGGGATATATTTCAGCCAAAAGTTAAAAGCATCTGAAATATAACACACATCTGACCTGCTTAGGTGAGAGCTTACATGGGGTTTGGAGAGCCTCCAGATTTTTATGGTCCATCCTGACCTCAAATGGTAAGCCTCCCCACTCCAAAAGGTATCTCCACATCAGGAGTGCCCACCGAATTGCAAAGGCCTCCTTCTCCCATATGGCCCATTTGTGTTCGGTCTCATTCAACTTGCGGGAGGTGTATGCACATGGTTGCAGATTTCCCTCCTCGTTTGCAAGAGAACCGCCACCACTGCTACATTATGGTCATCTGCCTACACTATGAATGGCTTGGTGGAATCTGGATGTTTTAGTATCGGCTCTCTTGCAAACAACGCTTTCAGGTGTTCAAACGCTTGCTGATAAGCCAATGTCCACTGTACTGGGTGACCTGGATGCGGCTTTTGGATCTTTTGTTCCCAAAAGATCCATTAATGCAGAGGTTCCCAATCTTTTTCACCCGCGGCTCCCCCGGAAATCCGACCTGCAACTGCGCATGCGCACCAGACGCGCCCGCGGCTCCCCCGGAAATCCGACCTGCAACTGCGCATGCGCACCAGACGCCCCAGAAATGGCGCATCAGCGCCGGACCCAGCGGGCGCAGATATTCCGCGGCGCCCCCATGATGATAGCGCGGCTCCCTGGGGAGCCGCGGCTCACAGTTTGGGAATCACTGCATTAATGGAAAAGCCACATGAGCAAGAATGGGATGAACTGATGGTAAAAGTTTGCAAACCCCAAGAAGCTTTGCAGTTGTTTTCATGTGCTTGGAGCTTGCCAGTCCAAAACAGCCTTTATTTTTGCGGGGTCCACCTCTACAGCCTTTAGAGAAATGCGGAATCCCAAATAGTCTAAGTGCAACTTAGGGAACTTGCATTTTGACAATTTGATGTAGAGTTAAGCGGCTACCAGTTTGCTTAGGACCTGGCGTACTAAGATGATCTGTTCTTCCAGGGTTTTGGTGTAAATCAATATGTCACCAGGTACATAAATACACTGTTGTATAGATGGTTCTGTAAAACTTCATTGATAAGTTGCATGAATACAGTGGGTGCTCCTTGTAGGCCGAATGGCATCACCCTGAATTGATAACTTCCCAGCAGGCAGTTGAATGCCCTCTTTCACTCATCACCAGGCCTGATTTCGACCCTGTAATATGCCTCTCAGAGATTCAACTTTTTAAAGACCCTAACCTCCGCCAAACGGGTCACCATATCCTTCATTAATGGAAGAGGATACATATGCTCCATACATACAGCGTTGATCCCCTAAAATCAACGTACAGACGCAGCCTTCATCCTTCTTTTCCCAGAAAAGAACCAGAGAGACTACCCTAGACCTAGCCATCCCATGTTCCTCCCCAACCTCCTCACTGTTCGACTCTGCCAGGTCCGCAAGCCACCAGCGGACCACAACATTCTTTTCTATGTATGCCCTTATCTCCATTATTTCTTGGCGGGGTCATCAAATACATTTTTGGTTTTGGTATGGCTGCCCCTTGTAGGATTTTGATAGCGCAATCAGTAGCACGGTGGGGCGATAAGTTGTCACACTCTTGTTCACTACAAACCTCGCTTAGATTATCATATACCCCAGGGAGCCCAACCGGCTTCTTGAGGTACTTATCCGCCGTTTGGGTGCTCCTGACCCCCTTGGGCTGCTGCTCATGTGGAGGTGGCTCAGGTCCTACCTCTATTCTCAGATGTCTACAACCCCCTCCCCACCAGATCGTCGGACCCCACTTATCGAGCCAGGCTAGACCCAACATAATTTCTTCCATTATCCTGGGAACTACTACGAAACGGATATGTTCCTGGTGAGGCCCTATCTCCAAGTTTAGTGGTTCCATGATGTGGGTCGCTGGTTGGCCTCCTAACAAAGACCCATCCATCTGTTCAAAATGGATGGGGTGTTTTAGCCTGCATATCTCTACCCCTATACTCTGCTGTGGCTGTGTTCATTAGACAACAGGTACAGCTTGAATCTACTAGGGCTTTGCACTTGCACCGGCGTCCTGCTGTCAGAACCACTGAAATGAGGAATGGTTTGATGGCTTTGCTTACCATGGGGTCAGCTTCCCCCTAGTCATTACTTTCACTTGTGGTCTCCCCTTTGGTTGGGTTCATGCCGGTTCCACCGGGGATGGGATGGCTTGTTTCTTGTGCCCCTCTTGCCAGGATTTTCCTTATGCTCTTTCTAGCGGTGATCTGCCGGAGCCCTGGTGTTTCGGTTGATGCTTTAGGACCCACCTCGGAGGAGTCCAACACACAATGGCCCAGTTTCCCGTACCGGAAACAAGTCATCGGGGCTCGTTTGGGGTGGGTTTCCCTGGTGCGGTTGTGGAAAGCATAATTGGCGTCAGGTCTGGTGGTGACATCGGGAGGGGGTGGACTTGCAGGCCAATCCTTTCTTGTCCGATTGTCTCTACGGAATTCCACATCGATCTCAGTGGCAGCCTGGACCCATTCCGCAAGTCAGGGTGATAGACCACTTGTTACACACACTTGCCGCAAGGCACAGTCGAGCCCAGCCTTGATTGATGTACCATCAACTGCTCCAGCCAAACGACTGAGATTGGTTATATACAATAACAGTCATTTGCAGACAAACTGGGGTTTGATATTCCTGACAACTTTTGGAATTCTTTTATGTCTGGCCTACCTCATTGTTTGGTTGCCAACAGTTCACCTTCAGCTTGTTGCAGTCATGTGAAGTCAAACTGCTCCTGCATGGCTGAGAGAAACAGGCCTACATCTCCTAGTTCCCCAGAATGGTTGCTATATAAATCAGCAACCCAGTCGGCTGCTTCACTCTCCATAACAGTGGCCACCGCCGTTACCATGGCCCACTAGGAAGCATATAGATGGCCGTACTGCCCTCCAGGGGGCTCAAATTGGGCCCTTGGGGATGGAGTGTTGGTCTTGGGCAGCATGTGTTCTCCTGGCCTGTGTAGTTTCCTGACAGAGATCCCAACCACCACTCCCTCACAGCCCCTGTCCTTGACAGCATGACCTGTTCAATATCCACCGTCTCCTGGTTGAAACGTGGAGGCAGTAGTGGTGCTGTGCACTCCTTAGGTCTAACATCTGGCCCCAAATGCTGAACAGGCAGGTCTTCCACAGTAGCAAACTCAGCTGGCTCCACTGACTCTGCTAAATTCACAGTTTCCAATCCTGACTCTGCCATGCCTGCTATATTAAAAAGTGAACAGCGCTGACAACCTATCAGGTTCTAGAATGGTGTTGTGAAGTAAAACTCCAGGCAACCAGGATCCTAGGTGTAGAAGTCTTTATCAGGCTCTCTGGCACGTTCCAACAATCACCATTTACAAAGTGAGATATTGTCAGTGATAATGCGCAGTGCTCCCCACCACCTGCTTAAAGACTCCTGCACTCCAACTGTGACTCCACCCCTTGGCCCACCCCATCATGTGCTCCGCTTGCAACTCCCTTCAGGCTAACCCACATCCGTCCTTTAGTTTTCAGGCTTTAGCTCCGCCCAGTTACTCGGCTTATCACACCAGCCGAGGCTTGGTCCTGTGCAGGTGGGCTCTGGATGGCTAGACTGGTAGGCCGGACACACTCCTAGGCATTGCCAGGTCAGTAAGCGAGCTCCCCGGTCCCACCTGAATGGCAGCCCTGGGCTGACACACAGGCCCCAAACTCCATTCCCCATTGTTCATATCGTCAACCCAGTCACAGTGGAGCTGAAGCTCCCTCGGTGTTCCAAAGTAGCATGCTACGGCCTGTGAGGACTTCCAGTAAATGGGGGGCCTCAGGGCAAGTGCCTCGTCCTGTTCAGGTAGGCGGGGAGCTTCACTACAAAGTCAAACAAATCCTAGACTCCCATATACAAAGGGGGGCACTACAATATTTGGTATTATGGAAAGGGTATCCCCTGTCGGAGGCCTCGTGGGTAAGGAGCAGGGATGTAAGTTGCTCCTCAACTAGTGAAAAGGTTCCACCATAAGAATCTGTGCAAACCAAGTGCAGAGAGTTCCATGAGCCCAATAACCAACTAACCAACTTTTGCCTTCCAGATGTCATCTCCATGGTAGGAGGGGGCTGCATATCAGCCCCAAATTGGCCAGACACGAGCGAGCTGGGGCTGCCATTAGGGAGGAGAGGATCCACCATCACCACATGAATGGCCCTGGACTTGCAGTCAGCTGGGAAGCGGATAGCCGGCAATCAGCTGGGAAGCAGAGACCAGCCAAAACAGCTGAGCATTGGCATCCAGAACCTGTGGGGTGAGGCAGGTGCATACATGAACCTTCTGCTGGGCTAAATGTGGCAGACACCAGGGGGTGGGGACACCATAGAATGGGAAAAACGGGAATGGTTAAACTGCAGTTAGCACTGACTTCGTTTTGCTGCTTTGCTGGTTGGTCATTTTGTTCTGGGTTTCACTCTTTCAAGGATAAATACTTTAAACTGAACTGTGTTGTCTGAGGTTTCTTGACGTGATGCTAAACTATGGAACATGACACAGAGAGCACCAAGAACCCCTCATTTCAATCATGATCACATTGTGGCCACCATATTGACCTTTTTGACCATAACCTTTGGACAGCTCTGCTCATTCCTTCCTTCCTTCCTCCCTCCCTCCCTCCCTTCCCACAAGGAAGCAGTATGCTCAGAAAGCAAGCCAATAGGCTGAGCTGGAACCAGACATCCAAACATGGAGGTGGATGGGCCTTCTCTTACCTCTGCATCATTCCAGGTCAATTTGTTCTGGAAAAATCCGTAACAATGCTGCTCAAACAGGAACCAGTTCAGGGGACAAGATACTCCTTCTAGACCTGTTGGCAGAAAGAGGAGACTGTCAGGGTTCCAAGTAACACCCCCAATGAAATCAAACTCCTAGGCTTGCAATTCCTCAAAGCTAACTTTTATTAGAGAAGTCATATTGGCACATCTGGGAAAACCCAAATCTGAGAGCTTCCGGGCTTTGCTCACACAAAAGAAAGTTCAAGACCTTGCCCACTTCTCCCACATGTCCACCACTGCTCCAATCAGTTCCTTCATGTGCAGAAGACAACCTCCACTTTCTTCTCAGCACAGCTGTCGGACACCATGGCCTTGAACTTCTCTGCAAAGTTTTATTCTAGCTAATTCTACTTCACTCATGCAATCTCCCCTCGCAACTTCCCACGGTAGGATTGTGGCAGGCCTGGATCCTGAAGGCACCAAGCTAATATGGTTTCCAGTCCTGACGGAGACATTGCCAAAGAGGAGGAGATGGGGGTCACCCATCCTGAAACCATAGATTCAAACTGAAAATATGGGGAGGAGAAGAGACTTGAAAAAGAGGAAGAAAAGAGACACCCTAGAAATAAGGGCAGGATGGTGGCCAGCTGGAGGGAAGCCAGGATGTGGATGAGGTGCAAAGTACAGCAAGAGGCTGGGAAGACAGGTGGGGGCAGCCTCCCCTCAAGTAACAGGCTCAGAAGAAGAAGAACAAAAGAGTAACTCAATAAGGACGGATATCTGGACCAATAGGCTGGGAAGGGTCTCGGGACACCCTTTGCTTAAATACCAATGGATAGTTGGGTGGATTTTCTGCTCCTCAATTTCACAAATACTTTGACCCATTGTTTACTATTTCATTGTTGGTCTGCTATTAAGCTTGGTTAATCTTTGTTTACCTGTTGTTGATTGCTGGCAAGGGGGTATTTGTCTTTCTAATTGTCTCTCTTGAATGGTGTGTAAATGTTGTTTGTGCTTAGCTGAATGTTGGTGTCCAAACACTTCGGTTAATTTGGGGTTCCTATAACCCACATAATGTCCCAACACATATCCACAAGAACATGGCTTCGATTGCATGGTTGGGCCCACATTCTGGCTCCGACTCCCGTTCCTGTGAACCCCACAATTTGTCCAGGATGAATAATATTGCCTCTAGAGCTTTTCCTGACCTTTGTCATCTCAGTACTTGAAGATCTGAGGAGAGAGCTTAGCTTATATTCAGTTCTGTGATGGCAATCTTTATATTTTCCTGCCATGACTGGGCATTTTCTCCCCAATTTGTATGGCTGGAACTACATCCACTTTTTGAGCTGTCCATCAGAGAACCCTAGGGCTGGAAGGGACCTCGGAGGTTTTCTAGTTCAATCTTGTTTTCAAGGCAGGACATTTTATACCATCCCAATCAAATGGAAAACCTCCAGCGAGAGGCAAACCATTCATTCATTCATTGTTCCCCCCCTCAAGAAATTTCTTATTTCCAGGTTGGATCTCCCTTTAATGAGTTTCCACCCATTGGTTCTTGTCCTGCCTTTCTATGCTTTGGAGAATAAGTCAACTTCCTCTTCTCCATGACAGCCCCTCTAGTGCTGGAAGACTGCTATCATGTCACTCCTAGTCCTTCTCCTTCTAGACTGGACGTATCAAGATCCCTTTGCCTTTCATCATACAATTTCCCTCCAGACCTCATACTATCCTTGTGGCTCTTCTCTGCCCTTTCTAGAAATGCTTCAGCGTTTTGTTTTGTTTTTTGCATCAACAAAGACCTACCTTGTATGAAGAAAGAGACCACCAGGAAGCCCAAAAAGGGCACATGAAAAGCGGCGAACCCCATCTGGAAGGGAAAAGAAAGAGCAAGCTAACTCAAGGAGCTGCTGTTACCAGATGTATTGATGTCCTCCAGTTGTGTTGATTTCAGAAGGCGATTGGATAAATTCAGGGAGGAGGAAGCGATCTCATCAACTCCTAGTCTTTCTGGCTGTTTATCGCTTCTGGAGTCAAGATTGTTGGATGAGCAGGCACAGAAACCGCCAGGGAAGTGATTGAAACCTGGTAACAGCCCCCTCCTCAGTCAACAAGAGTGCTGATTTACCATCAGTTGATCAAATACGTAGGAGGCGAGGGCTTGGCAGCACAAGCAATCTTCAGCTAATGACTTAATAGCCAGCCCTCACCTCTAATGCCTTGACTGACACTGGTTTAGCTGCCTTTAAAAAAAGAAACCTATGGTTAGCATCTCCTTATTAAATGCTATGGATGAGCCAGGCGTATCCCCTCTATCAATCGTTGCCCCCCCACCCTGAAGTATCCTAGAGGCTGCTTTTGGGTGGAAGCTACTTACAGGTCAGTCTTTGTATGCTGTCAGGAGAATTGTGAACTTTTGCTCCTTCTGGGTACAATGCTGGTTCTTTCTGAACTATTTATTTATGAGTGGATTCAGGGATGATGTGTAGGTGTGGCAAACAGGCACTACAAGGAGAAATATCTACTGAAGCCAGAAGCACATCGAGATCATTTTTTAATGTGGAAATGCCACAGCTGAGCAGTGATCCAGGCAATGGGAAATAAATGATGCTGGCAAGAGGAAAACACACACCAGCGGATCCCAAACAGTTGAGGAAAATCTTCTCGAAAACAAGATAGACAACATAGGAGGAGTGTGTTAGTCTATGGCAGGAAAAGGAGGCTGGTGTGAGGAAGGGATAAACTTTGTGCAGACAAGTTAATGGACAGGAAATTGACATCACATCATGGAGAAAGCCAGATCAGAGCATTTTAACCCCCCTCTATGAAAGACCCAAAGTGACCATTTTGGAAAAAGGAGATTTTGAAACAAAGAATCCTAGAACTGGGACATTGGAGGTCGTCTAGTCCAGCCCCACTCTCAAGTGAAGACCTTACACCATTCCAGTCAAATATTTCTGCAGTCTAAGTAGGCAATGCCATTGTACCCCTTCTCGGGAGCTGAGGAATGTTTCCTCTTCATGACAACCAAAAGGCCAAAAGGGAAACCAAAAAACACCACCCCACCAGCAATACCCCAATCAAGGAACTACCAATACAAACAAGAAAACAATTAATAGCCTAATCAAAGAACTACCAAGGATGCTCCCCCTCATTCTACCAGGCAAGTTCAGGGGTGTCAAACTCACAGTGTGACAGAAGCGTCACATGACATTACAGGAGTTTTGTTTTTTTTCCCCTTCGCTAAACCGGGCATGGACATGGGCAGTGTGTGGTGCTGCGAGTTTGACAGCCCTACCCTAGTATATAAACAGAGAGTAAATCTCACTTCCTGCTAGCACTGATGATGTTCTCTAGTTGGGTCATGCCTGCAAGTAAACAACCAGGCTCAGAAAGCACCAAGGAATCCAATTGTGAATCTCTTCACAATTGGATAAATGCCTTCCTATCAAACAGACAACAAGTGGTCAAAATTGGCAACGCTCTATCAAGTCCTGTTCCTGTCAAAAGTGGCGTTCCCCAAGGTAGCGTTCTTGGACCAACGTTCTTCATACTACACATAAATGATCTCTGTGACCTTATCTCAAGTTATTGTGTTCTCTTCGCTGACGACGTCAAACTATTCAATACCACTAACAATACTTCTACCCTTCAAGATGACCTTGACTTTGTTTCTGATTGGTCTAAAACTTGGCAACTTCAAATATCAACCAGCAAATGCTCAGTCTTACATATTGGTAAAAAGAACCCCAACATCAAGTACAAACTTGATGGACATTACCTTACTGACGACCCCCTACCTGTCAAAGACCTTGGAGTTTTCATATCAAATGACCTAAATGCCAAAGCCCACTGCAACTACACAGCAAAAAAAACTCTAAGAGTTGTAAACCTAATTTTATGTAACTTCTTTTCCAAAAGCTCTACACTACTAACCAGAGCATACAAAACATTTGCCAGACCTATTCTTGAATACAGCTCATCTGTCTGGAACCCATACCACATCTCTGACATTAATACTATCGAACGCGTCCAGAAATATTTTACTAGAAGAGTTCTTCACTCCTCCGAAAACAACAAAATACCTTATACCACCAGGCTTGAAATCCTGGGATTAGAAAACTTAGAACTCCGCCGACTCCCACATGATCTGTGTTTAACACACAAAATCATCTATTGTAATATCCTTCCTGTAAAAGACTACTTCAGCTTCAATCGCAAAAATACAAGAGCAAACAATAGATTCAAACTTAATGTCAACCGCTTCAAACTTGATTGCAGAAAATATGACTTTTGTAACAGAGTTGTTAACACTTGGAACTCACTACCTGACTCTATAGTCTCTACTCAAAACTCCAAAATCTTCAACCAAAAACTGTCTACTATTGACCTCACCCCATTCCTAAGAGGACTATAAGGGGCGTGCATAAGAGCAAAAGTGCCTACCGTTCCTGTCCTATTGTTCCCTTCATTATATCAAATCAACATAGTTGTTGCATACTTTTACTTATATATACTTTTTTTCTCTCATGATGGTCATTGTTTATGTTGATGATTGTATATTCTGTTGTGACAAAATTAAATTAAAAAAAAAGACTTTAACATCTCTAAAAGTTTTCCCTCGCACATATGTGCTAGTCGCTGCCAACTCTAGGGGGCGGTGCTCATCTCCGTTTCAAAGCCAAAGAGCCAGCACTGTCCGAAGACGTCTCCGTGGTCATGTGGCCGGCATGACTCAACACCAAAGGCGCACGGAACGCTGTTACCTTCCCACCAAAGGTGGTCCCTATTTTCTCTACTTGCATTTTTACGTGCTTTCGAAACTGCTAGGTTGGCAGAAGCTGGGACAAGTAACAGGAGCTCACCCCGTTACACATCTCTACTTAGTGATAAATGGCTAAACTCATACAATCTAATGCAGAGGTGTCAAACTCACACCCACCCCCGGTTTAGCAAAGGGGAGGAAAATGACGATATGTCACGTGACGATGTGAATTTGACACCCCTCATCTAATGGTTTCAAGACATTCCAGAAGGTCTCAACAAACACAATGGATTTTTCAGTTGCTTAACTGATAAAGTGATGATGATGTTATATTCAATCATGTTCAACTCTTGGTGAGTCTATCTGCCAGGTCTCTCCACATCTTCTGATCTTGCATTGCTTCCTTGAGTTTTTCTATGCTCTGGTTGGTTGTGTCTTAAAAGTGCTTTTTCCACAAAAAAGCAACTGGGCTTTCTTCTGTTTTTTCCCCCTTTGAAAACATTTTATTTCTCATCCAACCCAGAAGTAAGAAGAGATTCCCTGGCAGTGAGAAAGATTACTGGAGGTTTTCAAGAAAAGGTTGGACAACCATTTGGCCAGGATGGTATAAAGACCCTGCCTTGCTCAGGAGGCTTTGACTCGGACCTTCAAGGTCCCTTCCAACTCTGGGCTGGGACAACCACATTTCCACCAGATTTCTTTAAAAGGGGCTACAAAGAGAAAGGACTCATTCCTTGCTAAATCTTGGGCATTTCTCAAATCATCTTTATGATGCTGCATCAGCCTTCGAACCTGTGTCGTTCCAAGGCATTGTGATGGGGACTCCCAGCATTCCTAGCTGCAGGGAGAAAGGATGGGAAATATGGGGGTGGGAGGTGCAGTCCCAATGCACATTACGAGCATCTGGTTAGGACAGACTGTCCCAAATCACAGCAGAATCTCCTCTTCAGTTCATTGCCGATCAATTGACCAAGAATATCAGTCATTATATCTATGACTTGTCTTTCTTGTTCAGTAGTTTTATTTCAGGAAGAAATATCTCCATGATTCAGCCGGCAGAAGGAAGCCTCCCATCTTTTGTACTGTGATAAGAATTTCCTGAAGTAATTAGTTTCGTCTGAATGAACTTCCATGTCTTCAGCATCTCTACTGCTCAAATGCTTTCATCTCACTTTGGAAGGGCACTTTTGATCACTGGTTGTCAAGCTGTTTCTTCAATAGAATTATAGAGTTGAAAGGGACCTTGGAGGACTTCTAGCTCAACCCCCTGCTCAAGCAGCAGACACTGTACCATTTCAGACAAACGGTTGTCCCATCTCTTCTTGAAAACATCCAGCGATGGAGCACCTACAACTTCTGGAGACAAGTCATTTTGCTGGTTAGTCTGACCCCCCTCTTGTTGCAACATTGCTGTTGTGTAACCCCTAGTCCTTCTTTTCTCTAGACTAGCCATACCCAGTTCAGACTCCAGTCCCCTAATAATCTTGGTTACTCTTCTGTGCTCCCTTTCACGACTTTCCAAGAGTCTTGCCTGTTTCCTGATCCTTGAAAAAGTTCTTTCGGAAAGGAGAAGCCAAAGATTTGATGGGCCGAGTACAATGGCTCCATCCCTATTTTCTTCTTCAGAAGTTTCCTTGAGGGAGGAAATGTTGTCTCTTCCAGGAGGGCATCAGCCACCAATTTCCTGACTGGAGTTAAATAAGACTTTTGGTACATAAAATTAAAGTCAGCAACACACGGAAGACTTAATACAAGCTGGGCTGATTTCAGTAGAGACTGAGATTTTTTTAAATTGCTTTTTAAAATTCCTTGCCTATTGTCCCTGTCACGTTTTGATTTTCTTATTTTGTGGGTTCCAATTTTTGACAAGTAAAATTAATTAATTAATTACCGTAATTAATAGAATAGAATAGAATTTTTTATTGGCCAAGTGTGATTGGACACACAAGGAATTTGTTTTGGTGCATATGCTCCCAGTGTACATAAAATAAAAAGAAAAAAAAAACACCTTCATCAAAGGTACAACATTTACAACACAAATGATGGCCATAGGGTACAATTTAACCCTTAATGATAGCAACAAAAAGTTATAGTCATAATGTCATAAGTGGAAAGAGATTGGTGATGTTCATTTGAATGGATGATGTTCATTCATTCATAATTCATTTCATTAATTTTACTTATTAAAAAATGCAAATTAATTAATGAGATGAATGAATAAACAAATAAATTCCCTGTGTAGCGTCCCTGTCACATTTTTAATTTTTTTGTTTTTGTGTGTTTAGATTCTCAATTTTTGTTTGACGAAGCCAGCAAGGAGAGAGAGAAAATTCCCTCCGTCTGAGGTAAAAAATACCTAGTCAGGGCTAAGTGTCCTTTATCTCTTATCCTGTATTCATAATCATGTTTATACTTGTATCTGTTATATGTATTAGAGAGAGAGACAGACAGACAGACAGACAGACAGACAGTTGTGCCAGAAAATGGGGGACGCGGCGGGGTCTTGGCAGGCTTTCTAGCTGTCCTTTTCACTGCCTGTAGAGGGCAGCCTACACCTAGCCTTTAAGGCCTAGCTGGGTTCTACAGGCAGTGAAACGGACAGCTAGAAGGCCTGCCAAGACCCCGCCGCGCCCTCCATTTTCTGGCCCAACTCCTTTTCCCTCAGAGGAGGGAGAATTTTCTCTCTCTCCTTGCGGGCTTCGCTCCTCTCCTCTTCAGCCTGCAGGTAAGCGGTTCTAAAAGGGGTTAAAATAAAAAACTGCAGGCCTGTAACTTTGTTGCTTGTATCCTTACGATTTATACTGATATTGATTGTTTCCTGATTGCTTATTTGCACCCTACGACTATCATTAAGTGTTGTACCTTAGAATTCTTGATGAATGTGTTTTATTTTTCTTTCATGTACACTGAGAGTTTATACGCCAAGGCAAATTCCTTGTGTGTCCAATCTCACTTGGCCAATAAAAAATTCTATTCTATTTTCTATTCTATTCTATTCCATTCCATTCCATTCTAATTCTATTCTACTCTATTCTATTCTATTCCTGTCCTATTTTCTATTCTAAATAGAATGGAGGGAGGGAGGGATGATTAATGGATGAGGGAGGGTGGATGATTTTTTTAAAATTGTGTATACATTTTTTTTAAATTTGCATTTATATCCCGCCCTTCTCCGAAGACTCAGAGCGGCTTACACTATGTCAAGCAATAATCTCCATCCTATTTGTATATTATATACAAAGTCAACTTATTGCCCCCAACAATCTGGGGCAATTTTGTTTTCTTCTTTAAAATACAAATGCTTAAATTTTGTTTTCTTCTTTAAAATATACAAATGCTTAAAGAGCAGAGTGTTGTCTGGATCCATTTGTTCATGCAAAGTATTAATAAACTAGTACTGAGAGTAATAATAATAACAACAACCATAACTAAAATACTAATAATTGCTTATTTATGATAAAATTCTTACATCATTTACTTATAATATGCTTAATGCTAATACTGCTAATAAAAATAATGATAATAATAACAATGTTTGCTCATATATAATACAATTTCTTATTGTATATTATAATATTTTTATATATCTCTTTTTTCTTATATATATATTATTAATCTTTCATTTTCTAGTTTCCACTGCTTTTATCCAACCCTTGTTGAAAAGTATTCTGTTTCTTACTTATCCTTTATATTTAATGTTAATCTATCCATTTCTGCATAGTCTAATATTTTTCTAATTATACTTTCATCTGTAGTGTCTTCATTTTTTCAATGATGTGCAAATACAATTCTCGCTTCCATTGACACATGTATTATTAAACATGTAGTCCCTTTTTTATAATTTTCTGGTAAAATACCTAAGAAAAATATTTCTGGTTTTAAATCTACGTGTTGTTTTATCATTTTCTCTAACTATGTATGCAGTGGTGAAATCTAAATTTCTTTCCTACCGGTTCTGTGGGCGTGGATTGGTGAGGGATCATGTGACTGGGTGGGTGTGGCTATGTGACTGGGGGATCAAAAGACAAAAACTCACTAACAATGTTCTGCTGGAGCAGGGTTGGACTAGATGACCTCCAGGTCCCTTCCAGCCCTGGATTATCCTCTGAAGCTGCGTATAGTGCCAGGTTTGTAGTCCTTCCTTCCTCTCCTTTTTCCTCCCTCCCTCCCTCCCTCCCTCTCTCTCTCTCTCTCTCTCAAACGAACCTCCCTCCCCCATTATTTGCCTACACACCCCATTTTTTTGGTTAGCAGGCTTCAGCTTTTTTACCTTTAAAAAAATACTTTTAAAAGTTAAAAAAAAGGCTCTGACAGGCTGGGGGGCTGTTTTCATTGTGGGAAAGAGAGTCACTGAGCAGTCGACTGCTCGAACCCACATCTGAGGCCGCTTCAGCAATGACTGAATCCAAATTACATGGCTACAGAGGCCTCGTTTTGTCGCAGTTTTGAATTTCTAACATTTCTGAATAAAGTTGTTCTTGTGCAAATTCACCAAATGAACGTTTGTACCTGGGGGATTACCTGTATGCCCCTTTTCTGGCAAAGCAGAAAAACCACTTCTTTTCAAGATCCACTCTTCCCTGAGGAGTTAGCACAAGCCATACCTTGTCATTGGTAGGAGAATTCCCTTTCGGCCAGAAAACTTCAATTTTGAGACAGAAAAGGAGTGGATTCTGGTGAATGATCCTATCCAGCAGGAGATGGGGAGGGGCCTCCCATCCCAAAAGAATTCTGCCACTATAAGGAAGCGTTCAGTGAGCACGAATTAGATCAATTCCATCCTCATCCTCTGTGAGGACTCCCCCAGATGCCTCTCCAGACACTAGTTCAGAGGAGGATTATCCAGCAGTCGAGAGTGACAAGCCAGGAGTTGAGGGCTGAGCACAGGGGAGCAATCAACTTCCCACTAGGGTGCTTTCAGTACCAGATTCCTCCTTTTAGCATGCAGGGGGCACCTGCCATATTCATGAACTAATTAATGGAGTCCTGCATGAACATTTATTCAAGGGGGTCCTGTTTACTTAGATGAGAATTTGTACCAAAACCACAGGTGAGCACATTAAGCTGGTAGAGACTCTCCTGCAAAAGCTATTTTGGCAGTACAAGGATATGTGAAACTTTCCAAATGCGAGTTTCACAAACTGAAATTGGATTACTTAGGCTACCAGATCTTCCATGAGGTGGAGATGGATCCAGAAAAGATGCGAATGGTACTAGAATGGGAGGCACCGTGCACCCAAAAGCAGCTGCAGAACTTCCTGGGTTTCGTGAACTTCTATAGGAAATTTATTCCCATTTCCCAGATTGCTTTGTTATTAACTTGTTAAAAACTAAAGGGGAGAGAAGGCCTAATCCCTCTCAAATGGTCCATGGGGAGAGAAGGTCTGCAACCCCACTCAAATGGTCCATTGAATTGCCAGGCAGCTTTTGAGAACCTCAAGAGACTATTCGCTGCTGACCCACTTCTGAGACCTCCAGACCCCAATAATCCCTTCATCATCCAGCTAGATGCAAGCAATGTAGCAATTGGAACAGTCCTCCTCCAGAAGGATCCCCCAGGGACACTTGGAACCATGCGCTTACACTTCCAAAATAAACCTGTCTGAAGCAGAACGTAGATGGATGGTTTGGGAAAAAGAGGCTTATGCAGTAAATTGGGCGTTACTCAATGGCAACACTTCTTGGAACAGGGCAAGGAACCTTTCAAGGTGTGGACTGACCCTAAAAACTTGGAAGAACTGAAGACCATCCGAAAGCTGTCTCTACTTTCTAGGACAATGGTTCTCAACCTTTATAGTGCTGCGACCCCTTTAATACAATTCCCCACGATGTGGCGACCCCAACTGTAAAATTATTTTTTTTAGACAGTGATCTTAGCGCGCCTCAGCAGCCGCAGAAGGGGAAAAGTGGCAAACTGTTTTTTTGAATTTATCGCCATATTGGCTAGCGATCTGAACTGCTTGTGATTGCCTTGAGGATGGAGGCATTAAAGTGGAGACTCCTCCCCTATTAAGTTTATCGCGCCTGAAGCCAGATTAGGCTAGCGATTGGGAGTGATTGCAGCTGGCTTGAGAGGGAGACATCAGAGCAAAGACTTCTCTCTTTTTTAATTCATCGCGCCTGAAGCCGAATTCACGATTCTTCGACTTGCAAGTATACTTCCCATATTTCCGATGGTCTTAGGCGACCCCTGGCAAATCGTCATTCGACCCCCAACGGGGTCGCGACCCACAGGTTGAGAACCGCTGTTCTAGGAGGTGCCTTGTCCAGACTGCCCCAATATAATAGTGCAAGGAGGAGATAGTAGATGCCATCATCCGCTCCACTCAAATAGCAGTACCGGTTACCACCAGAGCCCAACACAAAACACAACCCAGTGTGGCTGAGGTCATAGCCCTATGAATAAAAGCCCTGCTCCAAGAGGAATAGTTTTTAAAAAATAAGGAAATGTGTTTCATGCACGACAGATTTGCATGCATAGACAGTAAACTATGTGCCAGCTAGCTAAAGACTCTTGGTTTTACAAAGGAACCGTGACTCTAAAACCAGAGGGCATTTTGGCTTTGTTAAAACCCTGCATCTTATCAGACACCAGTTTTGGTGGCCAAGCATGAAAAAGGACATAGAATGCTACGTAGCTGGTTGCCCTATCTATGCTGCAAAAGGGTTAGTGGGCAAGCAGCAAGAATTATTGCAGGAGGTCCCTCAACACCGTGGAAAGAAAATTCCATAGATTTCATTGTTGAGCTACTTGAAAGCTCCAGGAAGACTGTAATTTGGGTTACCACCAATCTCTTTTCCAAACAAGTACACTTTATAACAGGCACAAAGATCCCCTCTGCATGAACCCTGTTAATGTGTTGGCAGTCTGCCATGAACTGTGGGGAGGGGAGATGAAGGAAGGGGGATGTTTGGAGGGGGATGTTTGGAGCCACCTCGAGACACACCCCAAGGTCACATAGCTGGAAGAAGGAGGAAGCGCATACCTACCTGGGCTCAGACTGTCTGCCATAGAAACATCTTGCAAGGATTTGATTAGTGAGCAGTGAGAGGTAGACAAGGAAAGTGAAGTAAAACTTAGTGATTTTGGTGCACAAATCTCAGTTTTGGCTTTGCATTATTGTAATTTCCTTGACCTCTATTGCACTATACCTTTCTCAAGAAATGGAGTTAGGGATTGTTCATACTTACAGGCAACACATACTTAGAGGTTCAGGCCAAGGCAGGTTTAACAACTTGAGTTAATACAAAAAGGAAGATTGACATTGTCAAAGGTGTATACTAGAAGAAAATTTGCCTGGTACGGTATAGGGCCGTGATGGCAAACCTATGGCAGGCATGCCACAGGTGGCATGCATAGCCATATCAGTGGGCATGTGAGCTCTGCTCTGGTGCTAGCCAGTTAATTTTCAGGTCTTCTGGGCCCACCAGAAGTAGGGAAACAGGCTGTTTCCTGCCTCCAGAGGGCCTGGGGAAGGCCCGGTTTTCCTTCTCACCTGCTTCCAGGACCTCTCTAAGGGTCTTGGGAGGGGGAAATGGCCTCCCCCACCCGGAGGCCAAAAACGGCCCTTTTAACAACTTCCAGTGGGAGTGGAAGGCTGGTTTTTTGCTGTCCCCAGCCTCCAGGGCCTCTCTAGGAGTCAGGAGGGCAAAAACAGCCTTCCCCACACCTCCAGAGGTCCTCCGGAAGCCGAAAATGGGCTGTTTTGACAAGTTGTCAACTGGGCTGTTTTCGGCCTCCGTAGAACCTCCGGGACCTCCTAATTTTAAATATAAAATACATAATATAAAAATAAACCCCATTTAAAACGAATTAAAAACCCCTATTAAGCCAGTCCTGCTCGGAAGAATAGGTATGTTTTCAGCTCGCGGCGAAAAGTCCGGAGGTCAGGAAGTTGTCGAAGTCCTGGGGGAAGCTCGTTCCAGAGGGTAGGTGCCCCCACAGAGAAGGCTGTCCGCCCCTGGGGGTCGCCAGCTGACACTGTTTGGCTGACGGCACCCTGAGGAGACTCTCTCTATGGGAGCGTACCGGTCGGTGGGAGGCATGTGGTAGCAGAAGGCGGTCCCGAAAATATCCCGGTCCTATGCCATGGAGCGCTTTAAAGGTGATAACCAGCACCTTGAAGTGCACCCGGAAGACCACAGGTAGCCAGTGCAGTCTGCACAGGATTGGTGTTATATGGGAGCCACGAGTGGCTCCCTCTATCACCCGCGCAGCTGCATTCTGGACCAACTGAAGCCTCCGGGTGCTCCCCAAGGGGAGCCCCATGTAGAGAGCATTGCAGTAGTCCAGGCGAGAAGTGATGAGGGCGTGAGTGACCGTGCATAAGACATCCCGGTCTAGAAAGGGGCGCAACTGACGGACCAGGCGAACCTGGTAAAAAGCTCTCCTGGATACGGTCGCCAAATGATCTTCAAAAGACAACCATCCATCCAGGAGAACACCCAGATTGCGCACCCTCTCCATTGGGGCCAATGATTCGCCCCCAACAATCAGCCGCGGTTGCAGCTGGCTGTACCGGGATGCCGGCATCCACAGCCACTCAGTCTTGGAGGGGTTGAGCTTGAGCCTGTTTCTCCCCATCCAGACCCGCACGGCCTCCAAACACCGAGACAACACTTCGACAGCTTCATTGGGGTGGAAATGTACAGCTGGGTGTCATCCGCGTACAGTTGATAACTCACCCCAAAACTACTGATGACCTCACCCAGCGGCTTCATATAGATGTTGAACAGGAGAGGCAAGAGAACCGACCCCTGTGGCACCCCACAAAGGAGGCGCCTCGAGGTCGATCTCTGCCCCCTTCCAACACCATCTGCGATCGGTCGGAGAGATAGGACGAGAACCACCGAAACACGGTGCCTCCCACTCCTAAACTCCCCAACCGTCGCAGCAGGATACCATGGTCGATGGTATCGAAAGCCGCTGAGAGATCTAGGAGAACCAGGGCAGAGGAATAACCCCTATCCTGGGCCCTCCAGAGGTCATCCACCAACGTGACCAAAGCTGTCTCCGTACTGTACTCGGGTTGGAAACTGGACTGGAATGGGTTTAGATAGACAGATTCCTCCAGGTACTGGGGTAACTGATGTGCCACCACACTCTCAACAACCTTCGCCACAAAGCGAAGGTTGGAGACTGGATGATAGTTACCCAAAACAGCTGGGTCCAGGGAGGGCTTCTTGAGGAGGGGCCTCACCACCGCCTCTTTCAAGGCAGTGGGAACAACACCCTCCCCCAAGGAAGCGTTGACAATTCCCTGGAGCCAGCCTCGTGTAACCTCCCGGGTGGCCAGCACCAACCAGGAGGGACACGGGTCCAATAAACATGTGGTGGCATTCAGCCGTCCCAGCAACCTGTTCATGTCCTCGGGAGCCACAGGATCAAACTCCTCCCAGATGGTCTCAACAAGACTAGCCTCCGTCACCTTGCCTGAAACTACCCAATTTTGGTCCAGACCGTCCCGAAGCTGAGCGATTTTGTCAAACAGATACCTGCTGAAATCCTCAGCACAACCCTGTAAGGGATCATCGCATCCCCCCTGGTGAAGGAGGGAGCAAGTCACCCTAAACGGAGGCTGGGCGGTTCTCTGCTGACGCAATGAGGGTAGAAACATAGGCCCGCTTGGCCTCCCTCAATGCCACTAGATAGGTCTGGGTGAAAGACCTAACTAGTGTATGGTCAGCTTCAGAACGGCTGGACCTCCAAGCGCTCTCTAGGCATCTTCTCCGGCGCTTCATCTCCCTCAGCTCCTCGGAGAGCCAAGGAGCTGGTTAAGACCTAAGCCAGGTCAGAGGCCGCAAAGGCATGACACGGTCCAAGGCTCCCGCTGCGGCCTGTTCCCAGGCTGCAACAAGCTCCTCGGCCGAGCTGTGGGCCAGATCGCCAGGGAACGGCCCAAGCTCCATCAGGAACCTCTCCGGGTCCATCAGTTGCCTGGGATGGAACCAACGCATTGGTCCCGTCTCCCTGCGGTGTTGAGCGGCAGTCCGAAAGTCCAGATATATTTTGAGATATATTTGGAATCAGAACATTAAAACTGAGAAATAGGGAATTGAAAGTAGATGATGGATAGAGGTTTGAGATGTACATGGGTGTCTACAGACAGTGACAGTCAGTAAGAATGTAAAAAAAAAACAAGTGAAATGATGGAATGCGTATGTCAGTAAAAAAAAGGTATAAGAAATGTAGCTTGAGATGAGAATGGTGTCCTCTGCCCGATAGCAGTCCTTGTAGGACCTGTTATGTGACACTGGAACCCATTGCAATGGTTTAATAATGCAAGTTTTGTTGTGGAATGCAATTCCATTGCTATGATGGCTGTTCATGTTCCAAATTGCTCATGAATAAACCTCTGAATCTTAAAGTAAGATTTATTGCTTGTGGTTTCCTCTTTGGTTTTTTGGGGGGTATTTTTATGACACTTCTGAGACAGATCAGCTCTGAAGACCCTTGGATTACTGATATCAATACAAGCTCACATGGAGAACGCCCAAATAATGAAGTCTCTGCAAGCAAACAATACAGATTAGACAGCACCAAGGACTCCACAACTAAGCTCAGATAGTAAAAAAAAATATTTGTAGCTCAAGGTTGAACTGTGGGGTTCTTGCTACTCTGAGCTTGATGGTTTTCTTGCAGT
Source organism: Ahaetulla prasina (assembly GCF_028640845.1). Lineage (NCBI taxonomy): Eukaryota > Metazoa > Chordata > Lepidosauria > Squamata > Colubridae > Ahaetulla > Ahaetulla prasina. The sequence goes on along the minus strand of NC_080545.1, from coordinate 101,358,752 downwards.
TATTTCATGACCCATCTAGGGAACATCATCAGTTCTAAAAGGGAGTGGACGTTGCTCCCTATACAATAGCTTGCCCTGCCAATATTGATGGTATGATTTTCTTCTTGGTAATACCTTGATTAAGGGTGTTGTTTTCCCGCGTGATTCTTCGTCTTGTGTTAATTCCTGCTTATCTAGTTATTGGCTGCTGGAGGGGATGTGTTCTGTGCTTTTTGTCTCTTTAGATTTTTTATTATCTCTTTTGAACTGTATGTACATGTGTTTATCTTTATGTGCATGGTGGATGGCTGAATTGTCTAAGTGCCAGGATTGATGGAATTCTTTTGCATTTTTGGATTTAACTTGGTCTAGCATGCTAATAGTTTCCCAGCTGAAATTGTGGTTGTTACAATGTATGTCGATGTGTTATGAGATGAAGAAGTTTTCACTGGGTTTTCTGACTGCTAGTTGGTGTTCATCGATGTGTTATGCTAGTTTTCACCTGTCTGTCCTAGATAGCAGCTGTTATAGTCCTTATCCTGTATGTTGCAAATATCTCCTGGTTTTTTTCCCTTCTGAGTCTTTTGGTTTATTTAAGATATTTCAGAGAACTTTAATTGGTTTGTGTGCCACAGTGATGCTGCATGGTTCTAATGGTCTTTTGGCGGTTTCAGAAGTGTTTTTTATGTCGGAGTGCCATATATCTCCCATATCCTATTCATCTGCGCAGGACTGGACTAGTTTTTAAATTTTATAGGGGTTTTAATTGGTTTTAATATTTATACTATTTTTAATAATTTGGCTTTTTGAATAAGTTTTTTAATGGTTTTCTTAATTTGTATATATATGTTTTTACTTGCCTGTGAACCGCCCTGAGTCCTTCGGGAGATAGGGCGGTATACAAATACGAATAATAAATAAATAAATAATAAATATCCACCCAACTAGGGAACATCATTGGCAATGAGCACCGGGAGTCCTCAATGAATGAAAACACACAAGAGAAAAATTCAGAAGCATCATCTGCCCTTGGATTAGAGTTTATTGATTAGTGACACCACATGGAAAAGAAAGCCTGATGCACAGGCTTGTTCTGTGGGTCAGCAGGCTGATGTTGTTGTAGCCAGGGAGCTTCTGGCTTACAGTCTTCACGGTGCTTCCAGCTATACTCAGTACACAGCCATCTTGCACAGATAGGCCTGTTTCTTCTCACAAAATTGGTCATTCCATGTTTTATAATCTAGAAGAAATAAAATAATTGATTAAACTTTTGTTGCAATTTTTTTGTAACAATCTTATAATTTGTACCTAAGAAAACAGTATTTTGTCACAAAGGATTAACTTTTTTGGTATATTTAAACATATACTTTTGCCACTATAGTTTACAGATAGTCTTCAACTTACAACCATTCATTTAGTGACCGTTCAAAGTTACAACAGCACTGAAAAAAAAAGGTTTATGACTGGTTTTAACTATTTGGCTATTGGCATATATTTACGATGGTTGCAGTGACCTGAGGTCATGTGATCCCTTTTAGTGACCTTCTGACAAGAAAAGATAATGGGGAAGCGAGATTTGTTTAACAACCCTGAGAGAGCTGATGCTTCTCACAGGATGCTACTGCTTGGTTTCTATTCCTCTGAGTTCCCTCCCTGCATTCCTGCCCACCCACCCCCCAGTTACTGATGTCAGGCTGTCAGCTTGCAATGCATAGCTTAGCAGAAGGGCAGCCATGAGACGAGTGTTGTTGAGATCTTCAGCGAAAGGAGTGAGGGAGGACAATAGGTGGCATTACACCAAGGGCAAAATGAATATGTCCCATTCTGATGATCTTGGAATGTCTCTTTATTGAACTTAACTGGGTTCAGCTTCTTTCAAGGCCTCAGTACAAATTTTATGAGTTTCCCTTCTCACACCTAAAAAAACAACGCCATCACTTCAGTCCTGATGCTGTCGGGAATAGTGAATTCTCCAGGGTCAGGACTTGGAAGAGGGAGTAAAACAAAAGTAGGCAAGATGATAAAAGTAGGAAAAACCTCTCTCTGCATCCCATTATCGCTGGGGGAGCTTTTTTTTTTTGCTCAGTCAATTAAGGTTTTAACTGAATTTGTGCAATAAACTGACCCCCCTGGCTAAGTAAAGTGTGCACATCTTTGTAAACCATGGGAAAAAATTAATCCAGGTCTAAGCTAACAAAACTAACCCATGTCTACCCAGGTCAATTGGAATGCCATCAGCTACAATTAGTGATCTACCTATGTATGATGGAGATGGTGGCAAAGGTGTTTGCTTTGGCTACCATCTTCTATCGTGATTGCCTTCAACTGCAGAGGTGGAGAATGATTGCCCTGGCTCAGGAATTCTGGGAGTTGAAGTCCACAACTCATAAAGGAGTCATCATTCCCCAGCTCTGCTCTACTGGATGGGTGTATACACTCTTTAGAGTGATTAGTGATAGAATGATCCCTAAGTTTACATAAATTACTAAATAGGATTCATTTAGAAACAAAGCCCATGGGTTGTGTGAATGCAGTCTCTGACTTTATGCATAGAGGCTGTGGAGGATTGGAAGGTTGTGCTTTTTTACACATCTGGAGAACACATGCTTGAAAACTCTGATATACTAAAACAAAAAATCTTCTCCTTACCAGGGGCATATAGCTCGACACAATTCTGCTTTCCTTGGCAGTTGGAAGGTTGATCATGTGCCCAAGGAATGTAATCTGTCACAGATGCATCTACCCATCTCACTCTTATCTGTGGGGAGAGAAAGCAACAGCGGTGTCATCTCTCCAATTGTTTTTCTGAATCTTGCAGAAATGAGGATATTTCTTCTCAAATGTACTTCTCAACAGCCAAAGGGTCAAATGTAAGAGGGATCAAGTTGTCCTAGGGGACAACAGCTTAAGTACCAGCCAGCAGTGTGCTTCAGCTGCAAAAAAACAACAACACCCCACAATAGGTACAAGATCAGAAAAGGTGATAGCATTGCTTAACACTACACTAGTTAGGCCACACTTAGAATACATAGAATCCAGCTCTGGCCACCACAATAAAAAAAACATGTTGAGACTGTGGAAAGAGTGCAGAGAAGAACAACAAAGATTAGAGGGCGGGAGGCTGAAACATATGATGACCAAGTTGCAGGAACTTCAAAGCACCTGTAGATGAGATAAGAAGTAATGGGTGGAAGATTATCGAAAAGTGATCCACCCTAGTGTGAAATTTTCTGACAGAACAATGAATCAGTAGAATGGCTTGCCTCCAGAAGTTGTGTGTACTCCATCATTGGAGGCTTTCAAAAATAGACTGGGAGAACCAATTGACTGGGGTGGTATAGGGCTTCTACTTTGAGCAGGAGGTTGGACTAGAAGACCTCTGAGATCCCTTACTTCCCAAGGGTTCTATATTCTACATTCTGTTCTAAAACATGAGAGAATAAATTCAGGCTCAGGTGATTACGTGCATACAGAGTTTCAGGGAAACTGAAAAATATAAGTCCAGTCCAGCACAATAGCATTGAAAAAGAAAAACAAGAAATCCAAGAAGAAATCAACATGGTTACACAAATATCTCTCCGATAAACTGAAAGACAAAATGTAAAGGTACAAAAATGTAAAGAGGGACACATAACTAAGTCAGAATATCAGCAGCTAGCCCGAATCTGTAAAGATAAACTCAGGAAATCAAAGACTCAAGGACCTGATGGATTATATCTCAGAACTCTGAAGCTGCTGGCTTATGGTTATTTCAGAACCATTGTACCAAACCTTTCAAAAATTCTGGAGCACCGGGAAACTTCCAGTGTATTGGAAAAGAGCTGACATGATTCCCATCTTCAAGAAAGGAAAAAACGGGAAGGGAAAAAAAGGAAAGGATCAATACCTGGGAAGACACCGGAAAAAATAAGAAGAAAACCGACCTCCAAACCTTAAGAAACAAAGTTATAACTAGAAGCCAGCATGGGTTTGTCAAAAACAGGTCATGCCAAATCAATCTTATTTTATTCTTCGGCTAAGTGACAAAGTAGAACAGCAAAATGCTGTGACCATAGTATACTTAGACTTCAGCAAGGCATTTGACAAAGTAGACAACAACCTTGATAAGCTAGAAAAATACGGGATAGACAGCATCACTACCAGATGGATTTGTATCTGGCTGACAAACCTTACTCGTTGGAGGGAAGAAAGCAGTGGTTCCAACTTTTGCTCAGTACTTTTCAGTATTTTCATAAATGATTTAGATGAGGGAATAGAAGGAGAACTCATCATTTTTGCAGATGACACTATGTTGGCAGGAATAGTGAATACCCCAGAAGAAAAGCACAAGATCCAAAAAGATCTTCACAGACTCGAACAATGGGCCTTATCCAACAAAATGAATCTTAATGTGGAGAAAAGCAAGGATTTACACCCAGGCAAAAAAACCCCCAAAGGTACAAGTACAAATTTGGCAAAATCTGGCTCAGAAACAGTAACTGTGAGATGGACCATCCTTTAGTCAGACCTCATCTGGAATCCTACATTCAGTTTGGGTCACCACATTACAAAAAAGATGTTGAGACTTTGGAAAAAGTGCAAAGAAGAGCAACAGAGATGATTAAAAGCCTGGAGATAAAAATATATGAAAAACGGTTGCAGGAATTGGGTATGGTCAGCCTAGAGAAAAGAAGGAGTAGGGATGACATGATAGCAGTATTTGAGGGGCTGCCACAAAGAAGGTGGGGCCAACCTATTCTCCAAAGCACCTGAAGGTAGGACAAGAAGCACCGGATGGAAACTACTCAAAGAAGCAACCTGGAATTAACTTCATAACAGTGAGAACAATTAAGTAGTGGAACAAATTGCCTACAAAGTTGTGGGTGCTCCATCACTGGAGGTTTTTAAGAAGAGACTGGACAATCATTTGACCAAAATGGTATCGGGTCTCCTGATTGAACAGGGGTTTAGACTAGAAGACCTCCAAGGTCTCTTCCAACGGTGTTATTCTGTTAACTAAATATGGTAGCCATTGGTTTTTGGAGCTTGGTACAGTAGGTAATAAAGGGCAGATTCAAAGCTGTCTTTTGGCTCTTCGATGGGCCAATAATTTCCATTTCCATTTTCTGCAAACATGAGCCCTCCATGACACTTAGATAGATCTCTGGATCATGTTAGTTCAGGGCTAGAAGCATGATTATCGTAGTCCAATCATCACTAGAAAGTTGCATGTTTCCAACTTCCAACTGGATCCCACTCAAAACATCTTAAGAGGTTTCCCAGAAAGGAAGACACACAGAAGAGAAAGCCACAGAGGTCTGGAAACACTTCCAAAAGATCCCACTTCACTTAAGGGCCTTCTTTCTAGTCATAGCTGTTGATCAGCATCCAAACACAGGTGATGCTGATGAAAGTTCTTACGTTGAACTGTGTGAATTGGGACACAGTAGCCCTGGGTGTGCAAAGACCATGAGGGAGTTTGAAACTGTGACAGTGTTTGTTAAAAATGCTTATACTCACTGATGAGAGGAAATGATGCAGATATTTTTCTGTAATTCCTCTGTTTTATCTACTCTTGAGCAATCAGCTTGTTTTTCCTTACTTATTCTACGTGGTTCCTAGCCAGCCTTATGAGAGTACCAAAAGGACACTATTGCTCAGATCTGAATAAACGTGTCATTTAGGGAGAGTTGAGATCTGTCCCCTTGTCCATTCCGGGCTCAATCTAGACAGCGAATGTAACATAGCCAAGGTCAACTTCTTAAGATCCCAAAATTGCACTGAGATCCAAAACTGAATGTTTGGAAGGCTCTCCAAGGAACCCCCCACGTACTAGGATTGTCAAGTCCTGGTGGACTTGTGCCATGATGTAAATCCATTGACAGATTGGCCTATTCCTGTCACCTCCTCCTCTCCCCCCCCCCCCGAGTTTTTAATTGTCTTCAGATATATACAAATGTCTACTCACCCTCCCGCCCCGGATTTTGTACATTCCAATCCAAATTCTGTATGCCGGTCCGTAATCGGTAAGTAGAGCAGAAGATATGGTTTCCATTTCCCGTTCGGTGAGGATGGAGGCAAGGTGGGCATGTTTGCCATGGGAAGAGCATTCTGTCTGGGAGACACCAAGCAGACACAGATTAGGGCTTCCTGCTTTAGATGCTGACCCTGCCCTTTAGACCAGGGGTCTTCAAACCTGACCACTTTAAGACTTGTGGACTTCAACTTCCAGAATTTCCCAGTCAGTATGGCTGAGTGTTGTCAGTTTGGAGACCCCTGCTTTAGAGCCCTCCCTCAGTTCCACTAGTCTGTCCTTGTCCTTCCTGATTCCCCAACTTTCTTACCCAGCGCCTGTCTTCACGACATTTATTTTTTATTTATTTATTTTATTTATTTATTTTATTTAATTTTTATACCGCCCTTCTCCCGAAGGACTCAGGGCGGTGTACAGGCATAATAAAAACCAGCAATACAATATACAAATTTAAAATCCCATTTAAAAAACTTATTTAAATTAGCCCAATGATTAAAATTTACTCTACTAAAACCCCATTTAAAATTAATAAATTTAAAATTTAAAATCCCAATTTAAGCCAGCCTGCTGGATAAAAGGTGAGTCTTGAGTTCATGACGAAATGTCCGAAGGTCAGGAATTTGGCGAAGCCGGGGAAGCCTGCTCCAGAGTGTGGAGCCCCACAGAGAAGGCCCTTCCTGGGGCCGCCAGCCGACATTGTTTGGCGGACGGCACCCTGAGAAGTCCCTCTGTGGGAGCGCACGGGTCGGTGGGAGGCGATGGTAACAGCAGGCGGTCCCGTAAGTACCCAGGTCCTAAGCCATGGAGCGCTTTAAAGGTCGTAACCAACACCTTAAAGTGCACCCGAAGGCCACAGGCAGCCAGTGCAGTCTGCGCAGGAGCGGTGTTACATGGGAGCTACGTGTAGCTCCCTCTATCACCCGCGCAGCTGCATTCTGGACTAACTGAAGCCTCCGAGCGCACTTCAGGGGGAGCCCCATGTAGAGAGCATTACAGTAATCCAAGCGAGAGGTAACGAGCGCATGAGTGACCGTGCATAAGGCATCCCGATCAAGGAAGGGGCGCAACTGCCGGACCAGGCGAACCTGGTGGAAGGCCCTCCTGGAGACGGCCGTCAAATGATCGTCAAACGACAGCCGATCATCCAGAAGGACACCCAAGTTGCGCACCCTATCCTTTGGGGCCAGTAACTCGCCACCAACAGCCAGCCGCGGCTGCAGCTGACTGAATCGGGGTGCCGGCATCCACAGCCACTCCGTCTTGGAGGGATTAAGTTTGAGCCTGTTTCTCCCCATCCAGACCCGTACAGCCTCCAAACACCGGGACAGCACTTCAACAGCTTCATTGGGGTGGTCCGGGGTGGAAAGGTACAGCTGAGTGTCATCAGCGTACTGCTGGTATCTCACCCCGAAACCACTGATGATCTCACCCAGCGGCTTCATGTAGATGTTGAACAGCAGGGCGAGAATCGACCCCTGAGGGACCCCACAAGTGAGGCCCTCGCGGTCGACCTCTGCCCCCCTGTCAACACCGTCTGCGACCGGTCGGAGAGATAGGAGGAGAACCACCGATATACGGTGCCTCCCACTCCCAATCCCTCCAACCGGCGCAGCAGGATACCATGATCGATGGTATCGAACGCCGCTGAGAGGTCTAATAGGACCAGGGCAGAGGAATATCCCTTGTCCCTGGCCCTCCAGAGATCATCCACCAATGCGACCAAAGCTGTCTCCGTGCTGTATCCGGGTCGGAAGCCGGACTGGAACGGGTCTAGATAGACATCTTCATCCAGGTGTTGGGGCAGCTGTCGCGCCACGGCATTTTCTACAACCTTCGCAACAAAGCGAAGGTTGAGACTGGACGATAATTAGCCAAAATAGCTGGGTCCAAAGAGGGCTTCTTAAGGAGGGGTCTCACCACCGCCTCTTTCAAGGCGGCAGGGAAAACCCCATCCAACAAAGAAGCGTTGATAATCCTCTGAGCCAGCCTCGTGTCACCGCCTGAGGGGCCAGTACCACCCAGGAAGGGCACGGGCCCAGTAAACATGTCGTGCCGTGAAGCCTCCCCAACAACCTGTCCACGCCCTCGGAGCCACAGGGTCAAGCTCATCCCAATTGTGCTCAACAAGACGTGCCTCCTCTCGCTTGCTTGGATCATCCCAAATTCGGTCCAGACCGTCCCTCAGCTGAACGATTTTATCGATAGATAACCACTAAACTCCTCAGCTCGTCCCTGCAAGGGTCATCCCGCACCTCCTGATGTAGGAGAGAGCGGGTCACCCGAAACAGGGCGGCCGGGCGGTTATCTGCCGACGCAATGAGGGTAGAGGCGTAGGAGCGCCTCGCTTCCCTCATTGCCACTAGGTAGGTCCTAGTATAGGTCCTAACTAGTGTCCGATCAGCTTCGGAGCGACTAGACCTCCAGGTGCTCTCTAGGCGTCTTCTCCGGCGTTTCATCTCCCTCAGCCCCTCGGAGAACCAAGGGTCGGACGAGACCTACGCCGGGTCAGAGGCCGCAAAGGCGCGACACGGTCCAGGGCACCGGCCGCGGCCTGCTCCCAGGCCACGACCAGTTCCTCAGTCGTGCCGTGGGCCAGATCCTCAGGAATGGCCCAAGCTCCGCCTGGAACCTCTCAGGGTCCATCAGGCGCCTGGGACGGAACCACCGTATAGGTTCCGTCTCCCTGCGGTGGTGAATAGCGGTTCGGAAGTCTAGGCGAAGGAGAAATGATCCGACCATGACATTGGTTCTGTTACTAAATCATCTAATACCAGATCATTTAACCACTGTCCAGAGATAAAAATCATATCTAGCATGCCTCCCCTGTGTGCGAGGGGCCATCATTTACTCGAATCAGGTCCAAGGCCGTCATGGAAGCCTGAACTCCCGAGCTGCCGTTGATGACAGGCCAACCGATGGCAAGTTGAAATCCCCCATAACTATAAGTTTGGGGGTCTCAACCGCCACAGCAGCCAGTACCTCCAACAGCTCGGGCAGGGCTGTGGTCACGCAGCAAGGAGCCAGGTACGCGATCACCAAGCCCAACTGATTCCTATAGCCCCAGCGCACACAGAGGATTCGCAGCCAGCAATCTGAGGAACAGTGGTCTCCTCGGCTCTAGATCTTCCTTAATAACAACCGCCACCCCCACCCCTACCTTGGACTCTCGGCTGATGAAATGCTCGGAAGCCTGGAGGCACATCTCAACAAGGGGACCCCCTCAGGGCCCAACCAGGTCTCCGTAATGCCCATGAGGTCCATGGACCTCCCTGAATAAGGTCACAAATCAGGAGCCTTATTAACCACGGACCGGGCATTACATAACATCAGCCGAAGGTCCAAGCTCTGAGGATCATGGCCACCGGGAACGGGTAGGGACTGAGGGGCCGGAGCACGTGATCGCCTCAAACTTCGAGCACGTGCCCCCATAACTCGACACGGCCCTCCCCCGCCATATCTGCCTCTCCCACTTACCGTACAGATCGAACAGCCCTCTAAACCTGGAACGCCCTCCCCTGCCTTCAGACAAGATGGCGTAATGTCGCGAACTAGCACAGGGCTGGATCCCTCCCGACGGGTCCTCCCCCACCCGTCAAACCCTCCCCTTAAAAACCCTTATTTAAAAAACTATTTAAAAAGCCCCACAAATTCTTCTTAGCCGCATGCCACCTCTCTGGGTCCCAAGACCCTTCGTTAAGGTAAGCCCTCGATAGCTTGGAGGGCCATTCCTGCGAGGCGGGGGAACCTCGCAGTCGTAGTAGATCGGCAAATGAATATCTCATGGAGAAATAGGCCCAAAAGTCGTGGCAAAATGTCCATCCTTAGCCGTCAAGATGTCACGACATCTAAACTCTATAGCTTAGAATCAAAAGCAGGACCTAAAAAGCAATTATCCAGGCTCACTACAGTATTTATCACTTCCAACTCTGTGATTCTGTATTTTAAACTGTATAAATATGCATAATTAACAAATATCTAGCTACTTCCCTTTCCATCTACTGTTACTATCCCCAAGAAAGAGTCTTAATAAAGAGAAACATATCAGTTATGCTGGCAAAGATAAACCATAGAGAACTGAGGACTTCAAGGTTGCCTCAATTAGCACATTCCTTCTTTGTTTCTGTTTTGAAAGCCTGCTCTCATTCCACCAAGAATTTGTTTCCCTCACAGGAGAAGCTTCGTCTGGCAACATCCTTTCTCTGCTGTGCCCCTATGGTGTTACTTTCATTGCTCCTCAGTCCTACCATTAGACAACCCTAAGTTATGCTTTTCTATACTGAAAAAGGTTTAACTATGTGAGAGATCCTTGGTGCTCTTGGAGTTTGGTGCTGATGATATTACCTAGTTTGAGCAATGAAACATCTGCAGGAAAATAACCAAGCTCAGAAGCACCAACGACCTCTCATTTCAACCATGATCGCATTGTAGCCACCATATGGTATTTTTTGACCATAATCTTTGAACACTTCTGCTCACTCCTCCCTCCCTCCCTTCCTTCCATCCATCTTCCCTCCCTCCCTTTCTTCCCACAGGGAAGCATTATGCTCAGAAAGCAAGCCAATAGGCTGAGCTTGAACCGGACATCCAAACATGGAGGTGGATGGGACTCCTCTTACCTCTGCATCGTTCCAGCTCAGTTTGTTCTCGAAAAATCCATAGCAATGCTGCTCATACAGGAACCATCGCAGGGGACAAGATACTCCTTCTAGACCTGTTGGTGGAAAGAGGAGACATTGTCAAAGAGGAGGAGATGGGGGTCACCCATCCTGAACCCATAGATTCAAACTGAAAAGAGGGGGAGGAGAAGGGACTTGAAAAAGAGGAAGAAAAGAGACATCCTAGAAATAAGGGCAGGACGGTGGCCAGCTGGAGGGAAGCCAGGATGTGGATGGGGTGCAAAGTAAGGCGAGAGGCTGGGAAGACAGGTAGGGCAGCCTCCCCTCAAGTAACAGGCTCAGAAGAACAAAAGAGTAACTCAACAAGGACCGATATCTGGACCAATGGGCTGGGAAGGGTCTCAGGACACCCTTTGCTTAAATACCAATGGATAGTTGGGTGGATTTTCTGCTCCTCAATTTCACAAATACTTTGACCCATTGTTTACTATTTAATTGTTGGTCTGCTATTAAGCTTGGTTAATCTTTGTTTACCTGTTGTTGATTGCTGGCAAGGGGGTATTTGTCTTTCTAATTGTCTCTCTTGAATGGTGTGTAAATGTTGTTTGTGCTTAGCTGAATGTTGGTGTCCAAACACTTCAGTTAATTTGGGGTTCCTATAACCCACATAATGTCCCAACACATATCCACAAGAACATGGCTTCGATTGCATGGTTGGGCCCACATTCTAGTTCCAACTCCCATTCCTGTGAGCCCCACAATTTGTCCAGGATGAATAATATTGCCTCTAGAGCTTTTCCTGACCTTCGTCATCTCAGTACTTGAAGATGTGAGGAGAGAGCTTAGCTTACATTCAGTTCTGTGATGGCAGTCTTTATATTTTCCTGCCATGACTGGGCATTTTCTCCCCAATTTGTATGGCTGGAACTACATCCACTTTTTGAGTTGTCCATCAGAGAATCCTAGGGCTGGAAGGGACCTCGGAGGTTTTCTAGTTCAATCTTGTGTTCAAGGCAGGACATTTTATACCATCCCAATCAAATGGTTGTCCTGTCTAGGGGTGTCATCATAAAAGAGAACCTGACCTGGGGCATTCACATTGCAGCATTGGTCAAAAGGGCCCAGCAGAGATTATACTACATGAGACTTCTCAGGAAACAACAACTGAATGAAAAACTGCTGGTGACCTTCTAACCGCTGTACCATAGAGAGTGTTTTAACTTGCTACACTTGTGTATGGTTTGCCAATTGCACAGTGGCAGATAGGATAGCACTCCAGAGGGTCAACGTCATTGCCCAGAGAATTATTGGTTGCCCTCTCTCCTCTTTGGAAGAGTTGATAGCTCCTGCTGCCTTAAGAAAGTTCATTCTTAAAGATCCATCTCATCCTCGGCACCCTTTTTTTTTTGAACTATTACCATCTGGCAGATGATACAGGGTGATAAAAACAAGGACAAATAGGTTGAAAAACAGCTTCTATCCCAGGGCAGTAACTATATTGAATTCTACTGTATAGTGCAATATTAATGCAATTTCTGGTTTTTAATTTAATTGCATAGAATGTGAAAGATGTGTGTTGTGTTTTATTTTTATAGTTATAATTTACATTGCAGATGACATTTCATTGTACGAGGTGCAATGACAATAAAGTAAGCTAAAGTAAAGTTAAATCAAATGGAAAACCTCCAGTGATGGAGCACCCACAACTTCGGGAGGCAAACTATTCATTCATTGTTCCCCCCCATCAAGAAACTTCTTATTTCCAGGTTGGATCTCCCTTTAATGAGTTTCCACCCATTGGTTCTTGTCCTGCCTTTCTATGCTTTGGAGAACAAGTCAACTTCCTCTTCTCTGTGACAGCCCCTCAAGTGCTGGAAGACTGCTATCATGTCACTCCTACTCCTTCTCCTTCTAGACCGGACGTATCTAGTTCCCTTAGCCTTTCATCATACAATTTAGCCTCCAGACCTCATACTATCCTTGTGGCTCTTCTCTGCCCTTTCTAGAAATGCTTCAGCGTTTTGTTTGGCTTTTTGCATCAACAAAGACCTACCTTGTATGAAGAAAGAGGCCACCAGGAAGCCCAAAAAGGGCACATGAAAAGCGGCGAACCCCATCTGGAAGGGAAAAGAAAGAGCAAGCTAACTCAAGGAGCTGCTGTTACCAGATGTATTGATGTCCTCCAGCTGTGTTGATTTCAGAAGGCGATTGGATAAATTCAGGGAGGAGGAAGCAATCTCATCGACTCCTAGTCTTTCTGGCTGTTTATCGCCTCCGGAGTCAAGATTGTTGGACGAGCAGGCACAGAAACCGCCAGGGAAGTGATTGAAACCTGGTAACAGCCCCCTCCTCAGTCATCAAGAATGCTGATTTACCACCAGTTGATCAAATAGTAGGAGGTGAGGGCTTGGCAGCACAAGCAAACTTCAGCTAATGACTTAATAGCCAGCCGTCAATACCCCAATCAACATCTGACAAGCCACATGCAATATGCACCATATAAATACCACAAGCAGAACAACCCAAAGCCCACACTCTGCTAGAGAGAAGTTCTCTGAAGATGGGCTCCAGCACAAGTTCAAAAGCTCAGAAGACAAAACCTCTGGTCCTGGTGACTGACCCAGATTGCATTCTGCAACATTATCCTGGAACACATAGATTCACCTTCATTTGTAGATCAATAAATTACAGTACCATCCTTAACTGTCCAACAGCTTGCCATCCTTTTTGTGCAACTGAATTGCCCAAAGATTCCTGGGTTGACCTCTGTGGGACATAGAATGGTGGCCTGGATGAACTCCACTCTGTCCTTCCATCTTTCTGTTTTTAGATAATGAAAAAGAGATCTAGATGCCCCTGAGGAACAGTTTTTCTTTCATTGGCCTTTTGGTAAATTGCAGAAACATTAAGAGCCACACACAAGGAGAACTTCATGAGAACCTGAACAAGTCAATCCCCCACCTGTAATGCCTTGACTGACACTTGTTTAGCTGCCTTTAAAAAAAGAAACCTCTGGTTAGCATCTCCTTATTAAATGCTATGGACGAGCCAGGCGTGTCCCCTCTAACAATCCGTGGGTCCCCCCTGAAGTATCCTAGAGGCTGTTTTTGGATGGAAGCTACTTACAGGTCAGTCTTAATATGCTGTCAGGAGAATTGCAAACTTTTGCTCCTTCTGGGTACAATGCTGGTTCTTTCTGAACTATTTATTTATGAGTGGGTTCGGGGGTGGTGTGTAGGTGTGGCCAACAGGCACTACAAGGACAGATATCTACTGAAGCCAGAAGCACATCGAGATCATTTTTTATGTGGAAATGCCACAGCTGAGCAGTGATCCAGGCAATGGGAAATAAATGATGCTAGCAAGAGGAAAACACACACCAACAGATCCCAAACAGTTGAGGAAAATCTTCCCGAAAACAAGATAGACAACATAGGAGGAGTGTGTTAGTCTATGGCAGGAAAAGGAAGCTGTTGTGAGAAAGGGACAAACTTTGTGCGGACAAATTAATGTACAGGAGGTTGACATAACATCATGGACGAAGTCCGATCAGAGCATTTTAATCCCCCTCTATGAAAGACCCAAAGTGACCATTTTGGAAAAAGGTGATTTTAGAACAAAAAATCCTAGGTCTGGAACTCTCCCCTCAAGTGACAAGACCTTACGCCATTCCAGTCAAATGGTTGGGCAATCTATTTTTCAAAACCTCCAGTGATGGAACACCACAACTTTAGAATGAAAGCTATTCCATTGATTAATTGTTCTCACTGTCAGGAAATTTCTCCTTACTTCTAAGTTGAATCTCTATCAAACTTCCATACACTTCTTGTCCTGCCCTCTGTTGCTCTGGAGATTAAGTCAATCTCCTCTCCTCTATGATCGCCCTTCAAGTACTGGAAGGCAGTTACCATGCCCCCCCAAGCCTTCTAAAAACAAGAATCATCTACAACATAGAGTGGAAGGACCGTAACAACCACTGTGTAGGGCAAAGAGGCACATCCATGAACACCAACTAGCAGTCAGAACACATGATGAAATCTCGTCAGTTGCACAGAGATGGACAGACTTCACCAATTGGGAAAGTGAGCATCCAAGTCAAGTCCAAAAATGTCAGAGAAATCCTGGAAGTTTGGCACTCAATCAAATCAGCCGTCAACAGGCACATAGAGATAACCAACATATGCATATCATTCAAAAGAGATAACCAAAAGGCCAAAAAGGAAAACAAAAGACAAAACACTACCTCACCAGCAATCAATACCCAGATAAGCAGATCTTAACCATGATTAATACCAGATCAACAATAAAGCAATAAGGAGTACCCCAATCAAGGAACTACCAATACAAACAAGGAAACAGTCAACAATAGCCTAAATCAAAGAACTACGAAGAATGCTCCTATCCACACTACCAAGCAAGCCCCTAGTATATAAACAGAGAGTAAATCTCACTTCCTGCTAGCACTGATGATGTTCCCTAGTTGGGTCACGTCTGCAAGTAAACAACCAGGCTCAGAAAGCACCAAGGAACCCAAGAGTCTAACATCTCTACTTAGTGAGAAATGGCTAAACTCATACAATCTAATGCAGAAGTGTCAAACTCACACCCCACCCCCAGTTTAGCAAAGGGGAGGAAAATGACAATATGTCACGTGAGGATGTGATGACGCGAATTTGACACCCCTGATCCAATGGTTTCAAGACATCCCAGAGGGTCTCAACAAACACAATGGATTTTTCAGTTGCTTAACTGATAAAGTGATGATGATGTTACATTCAGTCATGTTCAACTCTTGGTGAGTCTATCTGCCAGGTCTCTCCACATCTTCCGATCTTGCATTGCTTCCTTGAGTTTTTCTATGCTCTGGTTGGTTGTGTCTTAAAAGTGCTTTTTCCACAAAAAAGCAACTGGGCTTTCTTGTGTTTTTTCCCCCTTTGAAAACATTTTATTTCTCATCCAACCTAGAAGTAAGAAGAGATTCCCTGGCAGTGAGAAAGATTAGTGGAGGTTTTCAAGAAAAGGTTGGACAACCATTTGGCCAGGATGGTATAAAGACCCTGCCTTGCTCAGGAGGCTTCGACTCGGACCTTCAAGGTCCGTTCCAACTCTGGGCTGGGACAACCACATTTCCACCAGATTTCTTTAAAAGGGGCTACAAAGAGAAAGGACTCATTCCTTGCTAAATCTTGGGCATTTCTCAAATCATCTTTATGATACTGGATCAGCCTTCGAACCTGTGTCGTTCCAAGGCATTGCGATGGGGACTCCCAGCATTCCTAGCTGCAGGGAGAAAGGATGGGAAATATGGGGGTGGGGGGTGCAGTCCCAATGCACATCAAGAGCATCTGGTTAGGACAGACTGTCCCAAATCACAGCAAAATCTCCTCTTCAGTTCACTGCTGATCAATTGACCAAGAATATCAGTCATTATATCTATGACTTGTCTTTCTTGTTCAGTAGTTTTATTTCAGGAGGAAATATCTCCATGATTCAGCCGGCAGAAGGAAGCCTCCCATCTTTTGTACTGTGATAAGAATTTCCTGAAGTAATTAGTTTCGTCTGAATGAACTTCCATGTCTTCAGCATCTCTACTGCTCAAATGCTTTCATCTCACTTTGGAAGGGCACTTTTGATCATTGGTTGTCAAGCTGTTTCTTCAATAGAATTATAGAGTTGAACGGGACCTTGGAGGGCTTCTAGCTCAAGCAGCAGACACTGTACCATTTCAGACAAACGGTTGTCCCATCTCTTCTTGAAAACATCCAGCGATGGAGAACCCACAACTTCTGGAGACAAGTCGTTCCACTGGTTAATTGTTCTCACTGTCAGGAAATTTGTTAAGTGAGTTTTGCCCTATTTAAGACCTTTCTTCCCATAGTTCTTAAGTGAATCACTGCAATTGTTAATAACATGGTGGTTAAGTGAATCTGGTGTCCCCCGTTGACTTTACTCATGAGACGGTTGCAAAAGGGGATCACGTAACTCCAGGACACTGCAACTATTGTATATCTGAGCCAGTTGCCAAGCATGTGAATTTTGATCCAGTGACCATGGGACTGCTGCTGTGGTTGTTAAATGTGAAAAATGGAAAAATGTTGCTGGTCCAAAACAGTCTTGTTAACAAAGGTTGTAGAGGTAACGATAGGTCATTTAAAAACTGTTCAAAACAATGACCGACACCTCAAAACTCATTTCAAAGTTATGACAGATTTGTCCTAAGTTCAGATAGGGGGATACTGCAGCACGCACACACCCCACCTGCTTTCCCCCCGAATCACCTGGAGGATTTCATCTTGCTCCCCATCCCTTCTGGCAGCATCTGCCCTTTTCAGCACCCCGAAAATTGTAAAGCCAATTGTAAAAAGATCAATTTTGTAACAGAATTGTCTGGAATATCTTATCTGATTTATCTTTCACAGTTTTAATTGTAACTTAACTTCTCTGGACCTCACTCCATAATTTAAGAGATCCCTAAAGGGGGAGTGCATAAGTGCACTGCTGAGCCTAAATCACATATTGATTTTGAATTGTCGGCTTCCAGTTTTTAATACTTGGCAATCAGTAAGCACAGTGATAAAAGCTTTAGATTCAGAAAACTGAGTCCTCTCTCATTAATTGGTAATAGCATTTTTGGTACAGATATTTTCAAAATCAAAGAACCCTTAAAAAATTTCTAAACAAAGAATTTTCTGAAGATAATTTCCAGTACTGGAGAATTTATCTCAGAATATAACCTAATCTGGGAATAATATTCATTCTGGAATGAAAAGGTGAGGCTTAATATCTCCCATCTATCAATATCTGAGGAATAACAGAATATAAGATAATTGGAAGGGATCTTGGAGGTCTAGTCCAACCCCTGCTCAAGCAGGAAACCTTATACCATTTCAGCCAAATGGTTGTCCAATCTCTTCTTAAAAACAATAAGTGATGGACAACTTCTGTTCCACTGATTAATTGTTTTCACTGTCAGGAAATTTCTCCTTAATTCTCCTAAATTGAACATAGAATCATAAGATTGGACGGGGGCTTGGGCATTGTCTAGTCCAACCCCTGCTCAAGCAGGGGACCCTATACCATTCCAGACAAGTGGCTGTGTAGTCTCTTCGTGAAAAGCTCCAGTGATGGAGCACCCAAAACAGGCTCCATGGGAGAGATGACTTCACTGCTGTGTAGATCTTATCTTCAGGAAGTATTCCCTTACAGTTCAGAGAAATCTCTGAACCTGGATATTGTACCCATTATTTCTGATCCACTAATTTTGGATCATCTCACAATCAACATTGTTTATGTACCTAAACATGGATATCTCCCCTTCATCTGCTTCTGGCTTCAATGGGTAGCACATTGTAGTCCTGCAGTGAACATTTGAGTTGCAGGTTGTCCATTTGTTCTGCTTAATATCCATCAAGAGCCCCTTTGTCTCAGAAGCTCTTTCCTGGAAAAGAAGCCACTAATTCAGACAAGTCTAATGGTAGAAACTGAAGAAAAACTAAAGAGCCTCTTGATGAGTGTGAGAGTGCAAAAGTTGACTTGAAACTCAGCGTTGGAAAAAAAAATAAGATCATGGCATCCGATCCCATCACTTCCTGGCAAATAGAAGGAGAAGAAATGGAAGCGGTGATAGTTTTTATTTTCTTGGGCTCCAAGATCACCGCAGAAAGCAGCTGTAGCCATGAGATTAAGAGATGCTTGCACCTTGGGAAGAAAGCTATGAGAAACCTAGACAGTATGTTAAAAAGCAGAGATATCATATTGTCGACAAAGGTCCATATAGGTAAATCTATGGTTTTCCCAGTGACAATGTATGGCTGTGAGAGTTGGACCATAAGGAAGGCAGAGCACCAAAGAATTGATACTATTAAGAGCTGTGGTAGCGCAGTGGTTAGAACACAGTATTGCAGGCTAATTCTGCAGACTGCCACCTGTTCGACAGTTCAATCCTGACTGGCTTGAGGTTGACTCTACTTTCCATCCTTCCAAGGTTGTTAAAATGAGGACCCGGATTGTTGGGGGCAAGATGCTGACTCTATAAAATACTTAGAGAGAGCTGAAGCGGTATATAAGTGTAAGTGCTATTGCTGTTGCTTTCAAGTTGTGGTGCTGGGAACTCTTGAAAATCCCTTGGACTGCAGGGAGATCCAATCAGTCAATCCTCAAGAAAAGCAACCCTGACTGTTCTTTGGAAGGACAGATAATGAAGCTGAAGCTCAAATACTTTGGCCACTTAATGAGAAGAGAGGATTCCTGGGAAAATACCTGATGTTGGGAAAGGCACCAGAGAAGGGGACGGCAGAAGATGAGAGGGTTAGATAGTGTCATCGACGCAATGAACAAGAAAACTCTGGGATACAGTGGACAATGGTGAACCTGGCATGCTACAGTCCATGGATTGTGAAGAGTCAGACAACTTAACAACTGCTCAGACAAGAGGGGACATGTTGGCTTGGCCAAGTCTGAGAAGGCCACCTAGACACTCTGCAACCCACAGAATTGAATATTGAAAAAGTCCAGTCATACAAAAAGATGTTATTGTCCTTACACATCTATGATGATTATTATTTAAGAGAAGTAAACATATTCACACAATCCATGTAACTATATACAAAATCTCTATGGGGATACAGCAATGGCCTCATAACTGGACGTCCAGTTCAGCTATCCAGGCGATCACCTCTGGTGTTGCTTCGTGCAGATTTTCTAGGGAATCAGAGAATGCATGTGGTGGGGAAATCTTACACAATATGTTTAATAGTTTGCATATCCACTCCTGTGCATTGGTTACCAGGACTTAACAATAACATATCGCCCCAGATTAAAAGACAACGAGCTCTCGTTCGGCTATGGTCAAGGATGTTGAAAAACAAGCTCCTCCGTATTCACATTCAATGTGCAGTCCATCCAAAGATTGAAATTCCGGAGGCCAGTATGTCTATGATGATACGGGCACTTTCCACCTTGCTCGTAAATGATCTTGACTTCAGTGATCTTGACACCAAGTTGGCCAGATTTGCAAATGGTGCTAAATGAATCAGGGTGATGAATAAAAGGAAAGGGCTCCAGAAGAGTTTGGAGAAAAGGACAACCAAGTAGTGATCTTGTTAGAATGTAGGAAGGCTGTTCAATTTATGTAACACTAAAGTGAGGTGCATTTAGTAAAACCTTTACATTTCAGCCATGCTGGCAATCTCTCTCTCTCTCCATCTCTCTCTCTCTCTCTCTCTCTCTCTCTCTCTCTCTCTCTCTGACACATCGCGACCCCATGGACAATGTTCCTCCAGGCCTTCCTGTCCTCTACCATCCCCGGGAGTCCATTTAAACTCACGCCTACTGCTTCAGTGACTCCATCCAGCCACCTTGTTCTCTGTCATCCTCTTCTTCTTTTGCCCTCAATCTTTCCCAGCATTAGGCTCTTCTCCAGGGAGTCCTTCCTTCTCATTAGGTGGCCAAAGTATTTCAGTTTCATCTTCAGGATCTGGCCTTCTAAAGAGCAGTCGGGGTTGATCTTCTCTAGTACTGACCGATTGGATCGCCTTGCAGTCCAAGGGATTGCAAACTTAGGGGCCCTTATTACTGTGCATGCTGCTGCATTCCGGACCAGTTAAAGGTTCCAGATCATCTTCAAAGCAGGGGTGAAATGCTCCTGGTTCGGACCGGATCACCCGATCCGGTAGCGATGGGGGCAGGTAGTTCGGAGAACCGGCAGCAAATATCCCTCCCTCCCCCCACTGCCCATGCCTCAGTCAACCTGGTCCCTACTGCCCACTAGTGGGCATTCCAGCTTTCATGGTGGACGGTAAGGGTTTTGTCCAATACTAAAGCACTTTCCTTTTTTTTAATTTAATTGACTTTTTAAAAATTTTCATAGCATTATTTAAAAACATTTTCATTAGGTTTTCATAAAATTCTCTGTGATAATTTAAATTTCTGAAAATATACTATTTGTTCACGTTATGTAAGTGAAATTAAATAGCGCTATAGTGCGACTGCAAAGAAAAAAGCCTCATCCCAGAATAGCTTGCGGATCTCTCCCCACACCACCCACCTGTAACAGACAAGCAGAGCTAGTAGCTGGCACCCCCCCCCCCAACCCAATCCACAGTGCGCAAGAGGCATGCGCAGACAACAATACATGGTGCATTACTGTGGAACCAGTGGGCGGTTAGAAAATGTAACTACTAACAGAGATACAAAAGTGGGCGATAGGTATAAAAAGGTTGACTATTCCTGGACTAGAGTGACATGATAGCAGATCCAGGAAAGGTATAACTGGTGCACAACCTTGAATTGAGCAAAGCCCCTCCTAGTTACCTGTTCCTCAAGCAGGAGTTGTAAGTCTAGGACAGGGGTCGGCAATCTTAAACACTCAAAGAGCCATTTGGACCCATTTCCCACAGAAAACACTGCGAGCCACAAAATCCTTTTGACATCTAAAACGAATATCTTCATTTACTGGATATATAGTTTTTTACCTTTATGCTATGTATTAAAAAACTATAGTGTGTTGCATTTATGAAATCAATGACCTGCTACAGAGAAAACACATTTTTATTTCTGCATGCAACAAAAACATTTTGAACTCCCCCCCCCCCAAAAAAAAGATGGGTTGAAAAGCTCAATAAATTGCGTGTCGGCAGGTGTCGCACATTGGTGTTTGTGACGCATATTTTGAGCAACAGGGAGCCACAGCAAAGGGATGAAAGAGCCATATGTGGCTACAGAGCCGCAGGGTGCAGACCCCTTGTCTAGGAGGACCCTTAGATTACATACTAGAATTGTCTGGGGCAGTACTATAGTCTACCCCTGATGCTTCTGGATGTTCTCTTCTGCACTTTTCCCAGATCTGTTCTGTCTTTTCTTCAACATGGCAATCAAAGCTACAAGCATGAGTCCAGCTGTAGCCCTTAACATTTCTTTCCTAATGATTCTGAGCAAGGATTTGCTTTCTCCTAGTGACCAAGGTGGATGTACTATTTCAAGTGTGGTCTTACCAGTACAGTATAAAGTGGTACTAACACTTCACATGATTTTGATTCTATCCCTCCGTTAATGCAACCAAGGACTGCGTTGGCCCTTTTGGCTGCTGCCACACATGGCTCATATTTAAGTGGTTGTCCACTAGGACTCCAAGATTCTTCTCACAATTACTCCTGTTGAACCAGATACCACCTATTCTGTTCCTGCACATTTGGTTTTTCTTGCCTAAATGTAGAACCTTACTTTTTCACCATTGAATTTCATTTTTTTAGATAGGGCCAGGTATTCAAGTCTATCAAGAACCTTCCTATATCTTGAGCTTATCTTCTGGAGTGTTGGCTATTCCTGCCAGCTTGGTGTTGTCTGCAAAGTTGATGAGTTCACCACCTATCTCCTCATCTATGAAGATATTGAAGAGTACTGGGCCTAAGACAGAACCTTGAGGTACCCCACTGTGTATTTCTCTCCACGTAGATTCAGCTCCATTGAGGGCTACCTGTTGAGTGTGGTTGGTCAGCTAGTTACAAATCTGTCTGATGGCGATGGTGTCTATCCCACATTTTTCCATTTTACCAAGAATAAGGTTGCAGTCTATTTTATCAAATGCCTTACTGAAATCCAAGTATACAACGTCTTCAGCATTTTGTTGGTCTGGAATTGTTTTCCTTGAGGAAAAGACCAAGGCAGATGCCTCGGATGTCTACCTGCTTGGTACACCTTCTCTAAAGAGGCAAACTCGGAGTCACGAGTGTTATTTGGAAGGGTGTTTTATTCAACGGTATCGCAACCAAGAGAAAGGTCAATCAGATATACAATGGAGCTGCAAACATGGACTGGATTGAACTGGAGGCCCTGGAAAGAGAAAGCTACCATTCAAATCAGTGCCATTTGCCTTTGGAAGAACAGCTGCAGTCCTTCAGGATCACTTTTCACACACATAGTTGAATGGAAGGGAACAATTTTCAGCATACCACTTCAGGGTACCTAGAAGAAGAGAGGGGTGGAGGGTTGGTCAGACTTTCCTAATTGTTCTTTCCTACTTACTTCCCAAATGGTGAAAACCCAGTGAGGTGGAAAATGCAGCTTTCACCGCCTAGAAATGTGTTTATTCAAGGAGTGGACGTCTTGCCTTCATATGAAGCCCGATCTAATCTAGAATTGAAACCGACTGCAATATTTATTGCATTTTTCTATGAAGAGGGGTTGAGTTGGAAACCCTTGATGAAGGTATCTTTTCTTTTATGTACACTGAGAGCATATGCACCAAGACAAATTCCTTGTGTGTCCAATCACACTTGGCCAATAAAGAATTCTATTCTATTCTATTCTATTCTATTCTATTCTATCTCTTCCTCTCTGGCTGGTTATAAAAAGATGTTGAAGACTTCTGCCTTCAGCTCCTCCTGGTATTCTGAAATGTTGTCGTATTTTCTGACTGTTTCTTCAAGGATGGGTTCTTTTAATGTTTGTGGCTAAGCACCACAGGCTGAAATGTTGACTGGGAATTGATGGTTATAAGTATGACTGGAAAGTTGAAGAGGTTCACTGAAGTTCACCATCTGGGGGCTTCACCTCACTTTGTCTGCTACAGGATTAGTTTCCCCCCTCCTCCCATTCCCCATTTTCCCCTGTATCAAAGCATGGAGATATCCCTCTTGCCTACATCTGCAAGACTTTCACCCTCAATTCAGGAAGAGCCTGAAGGTACGTTCCTTCTGGACTTGGAGTTTGCCCTGAAGGATGCCAGGCCAGGCCAAGGCAAGCCAAGCCATGCCATACTCCCTGCCTTGCACCTCTCCTTTTCCTCTGCCATCCCAACCCAATCAGGAAATCCTGGAATGAACAACACTGATGGACACATCTGGACAAAATATGCAAACAAAAATCAGATATTTGTGTTTGCATAGGATGGAAGCGATCACTCCCTTCTCTTTTGATTGATGAAAGGGAAAGAGCACCCTTTTTCTGATCTGGAAGTACCTCTGGTTGTCAGTCATTGTGCACACAATGCATTTTGGGACCCTCAGAGGACAGGAGGGTCTGGTCAACTTCAGGCTCTTTTGTAAAGAAAGCATCCTTAAGCATACTAAGAGTTTTGATAACATGAGGCCAGACACTGGCCCAGGGGTGGGCTCCTGAGGGTTCGGCAGGGTTTGGGCGAGCCTCTAGCCAAGGATTGCCGAGGTTCGGCAAACCCACAAAGTCCACCCCTGGTTGGCCACGCCCACCCCTCCCCTCCCAGGAGTCTCCACGTAGCCCATTCATCATTCCAGGTCAGTGCAAAGAGGCCATGCGGAGGGTCTGGGAGGGCAAAAAACAGGCCTCCAGATGTTCCAGAAGTCTGGAAACAGGCCAGTTTCCGACCTCTGGAGGGCCTCCGGACCCCGGGGGAAGCTGCTTTCGCTCTCCCAGAGGTTCAAGGAAAGCCTCTGGAGCCTGGGGAGGGTAAAAAATGCCCTCTCCCCCCCCCCGCCATGGTGGAGATGCCAACTAGGTCATGCCCACCATACCATGACCACGCCCACCCAGCAACAGGGCAGCAAACCCGTTGCTAAAGGATCTGAAGCCCACCCCTGCAGTGGCCCAATTCACCCTAGAGAGGGGCAGACTTACGTTGTCCAAATAACAGAATAACAGAGTTGGAAGGGACCTTCTGGTCCAACCCTTCTCAAGCAGGAAACCTTACACCATTCTGGATAAATGACTGTCCAGGGATGGCGCACCCACAACTTCTGCAGGCAAGTTGTTCCACTGATTAATTGTTCTCACTATCAGGAAATCTCTCCTTGTTTCTAAGTTGCTTCTCTCCTTGATTAGTTTCCATCCGTTCCTTCTTGTCTTGCCCTCAGGTGCGTTGGAGAATAGATTGAGTCCTCAAAAACGTTTCTCAAAGTTAGGACTCCCCATTAGCTCAGAGAATTCTTCTGCTGCTGAAAACGAGCGTTTTCTCCAGAGATCTTTCTTGGGGCAGAAGGTGGGAGAAGATGACGCAGTGGAGAATAGACCCAACTCTTAGCTATGTGGAGCCTTTACAAAAGGACCAGGTGCCTGCCTTCCACCTGGGACAAAATCACGGGATTTTACTTCTCTTTAGAGAAAGCTAATTCTCTTCCATCCGACTGAATGAGAACAGATAAGAAAAATACGAGGAAAAGGGCCCTGATGTACCACTTCGATGGGATCTTGATTGGTTCTGATCCCACTTCAAAATCAAGCACCATCCCACATGATTCCCTCCCTTAAGATGTCCTTCCCTGAACCAGCCCACTCCGAATGTTTAGGAACTGCTGCAACCACCCATTTTTTTTGGCTCCGGGACCAGAGAATAGCAAGGAATTCTGGGAGGGGGCATGGCCACGTATCTGTAAGACCCGAGCTCTTCCACTTCTTGGAAAGGTGGCCTTACCTCCACTGTAGGCCATCATGACACAATTCTTGTTCCTATTATTATAGGCGTCTTTTACGCTGTTCCAGTTTCTGTAAATTGATGTAGACATATCTGTCCATCGCCAACGTCGCTGCAAAGAACAAAGGTGGGGAGAAAATTGCTATGCCTTCAGCTGCCTTTCTGGCCCCCAGAATCGGGGAGTGGTCGGGAAGCTTCTGTGCTCAAAAGTAGCTTTTGGGGAGACTCCTCCCCGAGGTGGCTGCTACTGGGTAGGAAGGATTTCTTCTCCTTCCCATGATCATCCGTTTGTGCTGCCAGAGTTGGTTTTCTTGCTCCCTGGAATTGAATGGAGCACCAAGGAATGGCCTAAGATGAACTTTGGATCATTGCGGACACACTCAAAAGGGGCAACTTTGAAGATTGCAGCTATCTACGGGAGCAGCTGGAAAGTCTTTTTTTTTTTTTTAACATCTCTTCCTATCAGCCGAACATTCTTGTAAACAAGGCTGGGCTTTTCAACCTTCACCTTCTGAACGTTCGTTTTGTTTTCTATCTTTAAATGTTCATTGGCTGGTGCTGGTTTATTTCAACCCCCTGCTGGGTTTTATCTATTCTTGTTTTTTTCCAGCTTTCTCTTTTTGATCTATTTGACTGTTTTTATCAGCTTCTGCTTTTCCGTAAGGAAACACGGCACCTCCCTCTGGATGATGAAAGTGCTTCTATTTGAATGATACTTTACTGAATATTCGCTGCAAGGAATTTGTATTTTATCACCTTGCAAAAAGGTTTTGGATTCAAATGTTCACAATTACCTATGGTTTTTAAGGAAGTTTCTGCTTTCTGGAATGAGCTTTCCAACACAGGGACAAATTTGTACCATTCTTCCCCAAACCCCCAAAACTTTAACCTCAGACTGTCTACTTTTGACCTCATCCCATTCCTAAGAGGTCTGTAAGGGGCCTGCATAAGCGCACCTGCGTGCTTACCGTCCCTGTCCTAATATTCTATTTTCCTTTTTCTTTTCATGTCTCCAAATTATGTTTATACTTTTACCTGTTATCTTATACATGATTGACAAATAAATAAATAAAAATGCATTTTGCAGCTGACCTTTTTGAGAGGCTCTTCTGGCAGCTGATCCTGCAGCCCTTTTAATTACTGACCCCTACTGGGCACGGCCAGTCATGATGGCCCTTACTGACCTTCCCTCCGTGGAGGTTGTACAGTCCGATCCAAATGGGCTGTGAAATTTGAATTGGAAGAAGCCACTCGTTTAATTTTCTCATCACTGTTTCATCGGGGATAGAGAGAAGATGGCTGTTCTTTTCAGAAACTTTGCAGTCTACCTGTAGGAGACCAAAAACAAGGAGAGGGTTTCACCCTGAAGAACTGGTGGGAGGATTTGTCATCTCTCCACGAGCTTTAGCAGGCGTCATCAACATCCATCCACCAGCTATGTTGGCGCAACCTGATGCCAACATCTCTAGACAGTGCTTCCCAGTTTTGCTTGTGACTTGGAATCTACCAAAGAGAAATAAATGGAAGAGGTTAACATAGAATGGTATCTATTGCTGATGAGATGAAAGCAGGGTGAAATGGTCCCAGTCTGGTAGCGATGGCGGCAGGTGATTCGGAGAACAGGTAGCAAAAATCTCTCCCCCCCCCCCCCCCATGCCCATCCAATCGCCCAGTTACCCGCTTGCCCACTTCTTTTAAAAAAATGCTTTTAAAAGGTTTTTAAAAAGGCTCTGACGATCACAGCTGAGCTGCCTGGTCATCAGAGCCTTTTTTTTTTTACTTTTAAAAGCATTTTTTTACAACCTATTTGGCCGAATAGGTTGTTAAAAACATGCTTTTAAAAGTAAAAAAGCTGATCACACCCATACACACCCACGCTGTTCTACTTACCCCATGCCTCCTTTTGGTGTGCGCTGCGTGTGCGCACACCTCTCATTTGGTGCATGGTGAGCACTGAGCATGCACAGCCAGTGAACTGGTAGTAAATTGGTTCAGATTACACCACTGGATGAAAGCAATGGGCACCAGGCACTTGAGAAAGAGGTTTAAGAGTCTTTGGGTGCTAAAGGTATTGAAGACAAAAGGGAGGGGCTAGAAGAAAGAATGTGTCTAGGACAGGGGTATCAAACTCAAGGCCCAGGGGCCAGATCCGGCCCGCAGGGTGCTTCGATCTGGCCTGTGGGGCCACCCTGGAAGCAGCAAAGGACCTGCAGTGCTTCTGCCAGTGAAAATGGAGCTTGGGAGGGCCACATGCACATATACCCCCAAGCTCCATTTTCGCTGGCAGAGGGTTGCAGGAGGCTGTCGCAGCTGGAAATGGAGCTTGGGAGCCCGTTTTCGCTGGTAGAGCTCTTGGGCCACCAAAGGCGCTCCCGACATGCATGACGTCAAGCTGACCATGCCCGCCTTGGCCACGCCCATCCCTGCCTCCCAAGGTCAAACACAACCCTCAGTGAAATCAAGTTTGACACCCCTGGTGTAGGAGGATATAAATGAGGTTTGCAAGGAAGATATAGCAGAATGGATGAAGAAGCAAAGAAGACCAGGAGAACGGTGGTTGGGTGGAGATGACCGATAAGAAGTTGAAAGAAGCAAAGACAGCATGCGATGCAGAACACCTGCTAATCTTTTCTTTTCTCCCATCCTTCCTTCCTTATTTATAATTTACATTTATAAGGCTGTTCAACCCAACACTGACTCTGGGTGGCAATTCCCATCTGTAATTTTTTAGCCTAGAACGATGTTTCTCAACCACAGCAACTTCAAGATGGGCAGAGCTGAACTCCCAGAATTCCCTCAACCAGACAGGAGAATTCTGGGAGCTGAAGTCCACCCATCTCCAATTTGCTGTGGCTGAGAAACACTGGTCTAGAATGTCTCGGGACCTGTATGAAGAAAAACTTCCGGTTCCATCACGACCATCCTTCATCACTTTCTCTTTCAGTTGCTACATCTTGGGTGCGCCAAAGGATCTTTTGTCATTTTGGTGAAATTGTTTTGTCTTCAGAGAATGGATGAGTGTTGAGGCAGGGGTGAAATGCTCCCAGTTCGGACTGGCTCACACGATCCGGTAGCGATGGCGGCTGCTGGTTCGGAGGACCAGTAGCAAAAATCCCTGGCCCCGACCCCCCTGCCTCTGCTGAGCTGCACCATCAGCAGAGGGTTTTTTTTTAACTTTTAAAAGCAGGTTTTTCTTCAGCTGAAACATGCCTTTAAAAGTAAAAAAAAAAGCCTTTGAGGATCCCGCTCCTCAGCTGAGATCGGCAGAGCCTTTAAACTTTTAAAAAAAATTTAAAGGCTCCTCTGGCCATCTCACCTGAGTTCCTCATCAGCAGAACCTTAAAAACCTCCTTTTAAGAGATTCTAAGGCACTTACCTGATTACTGATCAACCGCATGGTGCAGGCTGCACTGGCTACCTGTGGTTTTCCGAGTGCACTACAAGGTGCTGGTTACCACCTTTAAAGCGCTCCATGGCATAGGACCGGGATATCTTCGGGACCGCCTTCTGTTACCACATGCCTCCCACCGGCCGGGTCCCATAGAGAGGGTTTTATTTTTATTATTTATTGTTATTGGCCACACCCACCCAGTCATCTGACCACCAAGCCACGCCCACCAATTAAGCCACACCCACAGAACTGGTAGGGAAAATTTTTAGATTTCATCCCTGTGTTGAGGCCTGTCAGCCACTGGTCCCTCCAACAGCCGAATCGGAGGAGAAGGTGTGGGTGTCAGGGTCAGCATCAGGGCAACCTGGGAGCTCCGAGGGGGAAGAGGGAATGGAGTTGTCAGAGAGAGAGAGAGACAGAGAGACAGAGAGACAGAGGTGGAGCCTGGGCCATCTATCAGCCCTCAGATGGAGAGTCAACAGCCCCCAGGTCTGGAGGTGGCTGATGAGGAAGAGGAGGAACAGTTGGGTCCAGTGCCTGACACACAGATGCACAGAAAGCAGAGGAGAGGAGAACAGTGGAAATCTATGGGCCAGTCCTCGGGACGGAAGAGCCACTGTTCTAGCGAAGCCCCACCCTAGCTCTGGGGATAAAAGGCAGGCGGAGGAGATGAATAGATGTGGCAGACAACTCTTCATCTCCCTGCCAGACAGACTTCTTAGCCTGTGTTGAGAGAGAAACTTTTTGCTGGGGCTGCTGGGGCTCCTAATAAAGGAATCGTTGAGTTCACTTCTGAGGGTTTGTCGTGTTTGGGGAGCTGAGTCAGAACAATGGGTCATCAACACCTGCTTAGTACTGACCTTGACAAGGACAATGGGATGGAAATCAACAGCAAAAGACCTTCTCCATAATTTGCATTGGAGTGAGATGAGATCTTTTATTTTTAAGCAGCATCTGAAACCTACTTTACCTCCAGTCAACAAAGTTCTCCCAAGTTTTATTTCCCAGTGGAGAAGAAGCATGGAATCAAATTTACTGATCATTAAACCACAATGGCAAATTTTAGCTTTTTCCGAGGTTGGTAAAATGAGGACCCAGATTATTGGGGGGCAAGAGGCTGACTCTGTAAACCGCTTAGAGAGGGCTGGAAAGCCCTGTGAAGCAGTATATAAGTCTAATTGCTAGTGCTATTGCTAAATGCATGACTGCTGGATGGAAATATCCCCCCATCTTAAAACACGCTGGCAAGAAAATTCTGGGGGTTGAAAGTCACCGATCTTAAAGTTGCTGAGATTGGAAAAATACATTTAGCGATCTGGTGAAGCTTCTTTCTGTCTCACCATGTTCATGCTCGGCCTTCTTCCTAGACTCAAATTCAGAACCAACCAAAGGAAAAACTTTCTCACACAATACTGTGGGTTTAAATGGGTGGTTGGCAGGCAGCAGTTGGAATAACGGCAGTCAGTTAAGGCGGTGTGTGTGTGTCTAGGAAGGGGACGGGAGAGATTTGTGGAAGTGCAGACTCTCAACAGCCACCACATATGAGTATGGATGTCCTTCTAGAGCAAGGGTGTCAAACTCGATTTCATTGAGGGCCGTATCAGTGTTGTGTTTGACTGGGCACCTGTTGGGCGTGGCCAGGGTGGGCGTGGCCAGCTCAACATCACTCATGTTGGGGGCACCTGTGATGGTCCAGGGGGTGGGGCTGGGGGGATCCAATGTCTCCAGCAGAGGAAGGCGAAACCAGGGAGAGCACCAAACCTTTGTCCTCCAGAGATGCCTCACCGCCCCTTTAAGGCCATACGGAGGACTCCTGGACGGCGACGCAGGCTGTCCAGAGCCCTAGGCAGTGAGGGCAAGTAAGTTGCTTTCGCTAGCACTCTGCCAGTGAAAACGGAGTTCGGAAGGGGCACTCCGTTTTTGGCTGCAATAGCCTCCTGCATCACTCTGCCAATAAAAACGGCCACCACCGAGTTGTAGATCAGTGCCTGGGTTGGGCCGAGGCACCATGGGCTGTTTCCAGGGTGGCCCAGCAGGCTTCATTTAAGTACCCTGTGGGCCAAATTCGACCCCCAGGCCAGATCCAGCCCCCGAGCCTTGAGTTTGACACCCCTGTTCTAGAGAAAAGAAGGACTAGGGGTGACATGTTATCAGTATTCCAGTATTTGAGGAGCTGCCACAAAGAAGAGAGGGGGGAGATCAATTAATTTTCCAAAGCAGCAGAGGGCAGGACAAGCTTGGCCTCCAACCCCTCATAATCACTTACCTCTGCCTGAAGCCAAGGAAGAAAGTCTTCAATGAATTTATAGCAATGGTCTTTATAGGTCATCCAGTCTTTGGGGCAATGGAACCTAAATGCTGCAAACAATGGAACAATGGAACAATTCAAGATGGATGGAACTTCCTGAAAGATTTCAAGATCTTAGAGAAGATCCACACCTTGAGGGGAAAAAAAAGGAGTGAAGGGCAGCAGGAAGAGAACGCCAGGAACAAGTTGGAAGGGTGGGCAGAGCAGACACGCAAAACAATGGCAACCATAGTCCAATATCCAATATCTGCGGAGCTACCACCAAGAAGAGAGGGGCTCAACAAAACGCAGAAAGGCAGAACGAGAAGCAATGGATGGAAATTAAACCAGGAGAGAACCAACCTAGAAGTAAGAAGAAATTTCCTGCCAGGGAGAACAATGAATCTGTGGAACGACTTGCCGCCAGAAGTTGTGGGTGCTCTGTCACTGGAGGATCTTAAGAGGAGGTTTGTCTGGAATAGTATAGTATTCTCCTGCTTGAACAAGGGGTTGGACTAGAAGACCTCCAAGTTCCCTTGCAACTCTGTTGATTCTGTTATGTTGACCTCCAAGGTCCTTTCCAGCCCTGTTACTCTATTACTCTATGAGTAGGGTGAGGTCGGCAGGAACCCTGGAAATTGGAGTTCAACATGAGAGGAACAAAGGGTCTCAAAGTGAGTCGAGGAGTGTGCTGGGGGTGGTGAGGTCCATGAAACTGAGGCAACATGTATTATGAAGTCTGGGTGGGTGTATCTCAATGCTAGATCAGAATTGAGGTCAAACTCATGGACATACTGGAAACCAACATCTCAAGAACCTGGCTGCTTGAAGGAATAGCAGTTGTTACGTTGTTATCTGAGATGGCATTGAACAGGGAGTTGGATCAGAAGGTTAGAAGTAGCTGGAGCAGTGAGGTTGTGCAGTGAGCCTAGAGGTGGAGCTCTTGCCTCACAATCAGGAAGTTGTGAGTTCAATCTTAGGTAGGGGCAGACGTAGGGTCTCCTCAGTGGTGAGATTCAAACAATTTAACAACCGGTTCTCTGCCCTACTGATTTCTTCCAATAACCAGTTCACCAAATTGCTCAGAAAGTTAACAACCGGTTCTCCCGAAGTGGTGCGAACTGGCTGAATCTCACCACCGGGTCTCCTGCTTGGGCAGGAAGTTGGACTAGATGGCCTGCAAGGTCCCTTCCAACTCTGTTAATCTGTTAACATAATTGTGGTTGAGTGAAGAGACCTGGCTCCTGCATGAGGCGGTCTGCGCTGTGATTGGTTGCTGTGGGTGTGGAGGAGGAGCTTCCCTTTCCCCGCCCCCCCACCTTTTTCTTCTGTGTGCCCTGTGATTTATTATTTATTTATTTATTATTTAAATTTGTATACCGCCCTTCTCCCGAAGGACTCAGGGCGGTTCACAGCCAGATAAAATAGACAATAATATTACAATATAAATACTATTAAAATACAATTAAAAAACTTATTCAATTGGCCAAAATTAAAATTTAGAATAAATGATAAAAAACCCATTAAAAAACTAATCCAGTCCTGCGCAGATAAATAAGTGTGTTTTTAGCTCGCGACGGAAGGTTCGGAGGTCTGGGAGTTGACGAAGTCCTGGGGGGAGTTCGTTCCAGAGGGCGGGAGCCCCCACAGAGAAGGCCCTTCCTCTGGGTGTCGCCAGACGACACTGTCTCGCTGATGGCACCCTGAGGAGTCCCTCTCTGTGAGAGCACACGGGTCAGTGAGAGGTATTCGGTAGCAGTAGGCGGTCCCGTAAATAGCCCGGCCCTATGCCATGGAGCGCTTTGAAGACGTTCACCAGAACCTTGAAGCGCACCCGGAAAGCCACAGGTAGCCAGTGCAGTCTGCGCAGGATAGGTGTCATACGGGAGCCACGAGGGGCTCCCTCTATCACCCGCGCAGCCGCATTCTGGACTAACTGAAGCCTCCGGATGCCCCTCAAGGGGAGCCCCATGTAGAGAGCATTGCAGTAATCCAGACGAGACGTCACGAGGGCGTGAATGACTGTGCACAAGGCATCCCGGTCTAGAAAGGGGCGCAACTGGCGCACCAGGCGAACCTGGTAGAAAGCTCTCCTGGAGACGGCCGTCAGGTGGTCTTCAAAAGGCAGCCGTTCATCCAGGAGAACGCCCAGATTGCGCACCCTCTCCATCGGGGCCAGTGACTCGCCCCCAACAGTCAGCCGAGGACTCAGCTGACTGTACCGGGATGCCGGCATCCACAGCCACTCTGTCTTGGAAGGATTGAGCTTGAGCCTGTTTCTCCCCATCCAGACCCGTACGGCCTCCAAACACCGGGACAGCACTTCGATGGCTTCATTGGGGTGGCCCGGTGTGGAAAAGTACAGCTGGGTGTCATCAGCGTACAGCTGGTACCTCACACCGATTTATCTCCAACCTTGGCAACTTTAAGCCTAGCGGACTTCAACTCCCAGCTGGGGAATTCTGGGAGTTGAAGTCCTCCAGGCTTAAAGTTGCCAAGGTTGGAGAGTCCTGATTTATCTCATGATGCTCCCATTCGCCTGACTATCTAGTTTGCTATACACAGATGTAAAATAAATTTATTTATATAAAACTACTGGTTCGTACCAGGGTCTCTGACCATTTGGAGAGGTGCTGCGCAATTCCCTGACATCATGCTACCAGTTTTATTTTTTTAAATATATTTTTGAAAAACATTTTTTATTAAAGTTACAAAATATTAGAAAATGTAAAATTCTGAGTCCATTCATAAAGCTGGAGGCTTCTTGTTTAGCCCTTTTCAATGGACCACAAAACAACGTTTTATTTCCATCAAAAAAGGTGTTTTTAATTTTTAATATTGTTTACCAATATTTTTCTCCACGTACACTTTATAAAATGTTGGATGGAGGGGGGAGGGCGTTTCTATCTCTTGTATGCATTTTCCCAACCCCTTCCTTTTTTATTTTAACATTCCATCAGATACTCCCCCTGCTTCTGTAGAGAATAATAATTACATATTTTCACTTCCCTTCTCCCTTCCCTTTCTCCGTGGTATTGTAGCCTCCTCTGCCATACTGGTAGTCCTCAACTTACAATTACTTGTTTATTACAACTTACAATTACTTGTTTAAATATGCGTGTATTTTTCATGGTTGCAGCATCATGTGATCACCATTCGTGATTTGACCAGCAAAGTCAATGGCCGAAGTCAGATTCACTTAACAACCATGTGATTCACTTAACAACTGCAGCGGTTTGCTTAACAGCCATGGCCAAAAAAAAAAAGGTCATAAAAATCAGACATGACTCATTTAATAGCAGAAGTTCTGGCCCCAATTGCGGTCATAAGTTGAGGGCTACCTGTCTTGCTACTAGAGCTATGGTGGCGCAGTGGTTAGAGTGCGGTATTGCAGAATAACTCTGCCAACTGCCAGCAGTTCGATCCTGACTGGCTCAAGGTTGACTAAGCCTTCCTTCTTTTCAAGGTCAGTGGTGCTTCCAGATGTCTAAGCTCAGTGGGCAGCTTGCTTTCCATGAAACGAGGACTGTGTTTTCAGAAAGCTGCTGGCGTCTTACCGTGTTAGGACGGCCTTGCATGCCTGCAGAGCTCAGCTGCCAGAACCTACCTTGCAAAATGGAGGAGAAAATCAGAAGAACCAAGAAGCCATGGAAGAAGGAAGTCACTCCCATCTGAGGAGAAAGCACAGAGAAAGAAGACCCTTGGGGGAAGGGAAGGGAAGGGGTTGAAAGAAGAGCCAAGGCTGAGCCAAGGATCATCTGACGGGACTGCAGGAGTTGAGCTGAAATGCAAATGAAGGGTTGCAAAATGAACTACCGTAATTTGAGGACGACCTATATCTTTAATTTTTCCCACACTGAAAGTTCAAGCCTGTTTATTTCATCTTCCCAAAGGGAGGTTCGTGCAATAATTTTCCAATGGAGCTGGGAAAATGCAGAGCGACCCAGGGTCTCTCCAGAACTGAACCAGGAGCCCAAAAGGAAAACTGCTCACCTGCCTTGATTCGGATGGGGTGTTTTGGTGGTGACGGCAGCCTCCCTTCCTTCTGGGCAGGACACGGCCTGCTCCTGCCCCATTTATAAGTCAACTGGTCAGAAGGAGGTGTGGACATAGGGTGTAGATTGGCCCACAACGGTCTTTCCTAGCAAAGAGTTTATGGACACAGAACGGCGATGCATAGGGAATGTTGCAAGGGAGAATAGCAGGTGCATGGGAACAAATTAGATGTTGGTGTACATCAGTTTGTGAATAGAGTAGAGTAGAGTAGAGTAGAATTCTTTATTGGCCAAGTGTGATTGGACACACAAGGAATTTGTCTTTGGTGCATAAGCTCTCAGTGTACATAAAAGAAAAAATATATTCATCAAGAATCATTAGATACGACACTTAGTGATAGTCATGGGTTACTAATAAGCAATCAAATCACAAGAGGAAACAAAACAATATAAATGGCAAAGATGCAAGCAACATGGTTATTGTCGGTTGTGGTAGGAGATAGGTACTAGGAACGATGAGAAGAAGAATAGTAATACAGTCTTAGTAAATAATTCAACAGTGTTGGGGATTAGTTGTGTACGTGTAAGTGGTGTGTGTGTTTATCTAAGAAGGGAATACATTTTCCCAGAATTGCAAGGAAGCCTTCAGGTTCCGTTATCCTTTATCAACAAACTCAGGTTTGGTTCCACAGAAGGGAAAATAATCATTAATCCACAGCTAGCTGGGTTTGCCCAACTCCTAAATCCAGGATAAGAAAACCCATGGCCTGTAGTCACGGGTGATTTCACCCACAGGCTCAAACCAATAAACTAGCGTGATTTAAGTTCACACAACCTGTGAAGACAATAGTTGAGTTCCTAGACGACGCTTGCCCCTAACAATGCCTGCAACCGTTTGGACCCAAACTGGCCCACTTGCGTGATGTCATTGTGATGGATGCAAAGCCTTTGCGTCATGCTCCCAATGCCTACGCGTTTGTACAATGATGTCATTATGCATACTGTATGACATCACTCCCCCCCAAAAAAATCCCAAACATGCTGGAATAATTTTATTTTTTCCAGCATTTGCAATTCCTTCCTTCCTTCCTTCCTTCCTTCCTTCTTTCCTCCTTCTCCTCCCTTCCTTTCTTCCTTCCTTCCTTCCTTCTTTCCTCCTTCTCCTCCCTCTCCTTCCTCCCTCCTCCCTTCCTTCCTCCCTCCTCCCTTCCTTTCTTCCTTCCTTCCTTCCTCCTTCTCCTCCCCCTCCTTCCTCCCTCCTCCCTTCCTTCCTCTCTCCTCCTTTCCTTCCTTCCTTCCTCCTTCTCCTCCCTCTCCTTCCTCCCTCCTCCCTTCCTCCCTTCCTTCCTTCCTTCCTTTATTCCTTTTTCCTTCCTTCTTTCCATCCTTTCTCTCTCTTTCTTTCTTTCTTTCTTTTTTTCTTTCTTTCCATCTTTCTTTCTTTCTCTTTTAAAGAAAAAACAATGCTGAACAAGCCGCTAGTGGCAAACTATCATTTCCCCTCCCTTTAACGCACCAACTAGATATTTTAATTCTGTGCATTTGTTTGCTTTTTTCACCACCCCTCCTCCTCTCTGCTCCAGTTTTATAAACCCTCATCTAAGTTTTGCAGGCTAAGAAAACCTCTGCTGAATTTCTACTCTTTCTACTCACCCTTTCGGCCCTTTTCTTTCAAAGGATTGTCATGTCTTTCTTTTGAGTGTTCTTGATGTCACTTTTGGAGGGGGCAGGACCACTTTTTCCTCTGTCCCCCAATTCATGATCTGAGTGTCCGCTGGATGAAACTGTCGCTCTAATGAATTGGGGAAGGGAGCAGCCAGCCTCAAATAAATGTTGACTGTTTGTACCATGACAAAGGACAAACACTTCTAATTTCATTAATTGCTGGATGTCCACTTCATTACGGGAACATTTGTGTGTCCATTAACCAGAATGGCTGCCTTAGCAGGAAATTTCTGCATTCTCCCGCGGGCATAAACAGATGATTAATTCGGTTTGCCCAAAGGTTATGAACCATGTTAAATTGTTGAACGCTTCAATAGGCTGATGTAAAGCTTCACATAAATTTAGCCTAACTTCCTTGGTTTAATAGGCATCAGGAAATGGACAGTGTATTCTTCATATTTATTTTTAGTTCTGACGCTCGACGGACTACAGGCAATCCTCTACTTATGACCACAATTGAGCCTCAAATTTTCTGTTGCTAAGCAAGACAATTGCCTCCTTTTTACGACCTTTCTTGCCGCAGCTGTTATAGGAATCTCTGCGGTGGTTAAGTGAGTGTCATGGTTTTATTAAGCGAATGTGGATTCCCCCACTGACTTTGCCTGTCGGACGGTTGCAAGAGGGGATCACGTGATCCTGGGATGCTCCAACCGTCATACATACGAGTCACTTGCCAAGCGTCTGAATTTTGATCACGTGACCATGGGGATGCTGCAACGGTCATAAGTGTGGGGGGGAAATGGTTGTAAGTCGGGTATTTCAGTGCCCTGGTAACTTTGAATGGTCACCAAACGATCTGTTGTAAGTGGGCCAATTTGACTATCCATATAGCAGCAAACATTTTGGTTAGTTCCCCTTCCTAAGTCTCTTAATTTGAGACATTCTGGCATTTAAGACTTTTTCCAGACCAGGAATCTGATAAGGAAACCATCTTAGTAGTTCATAATCCCTAATTAAGTCATTCCCTAATGACAAAGCCAGAAATTTCCCTTCCACCAAATGGTTCAAAAGCAACTTTCATGTAGGTGTCAAATCTCATTGGGACTCGTGTAAGTACTTGGCAAGGGGTCCATCCAGTGGTGAAATCCAAATTTGTTTACTACCAGTTCTGTGGGTGTGGCTTGTTGGGTGTGGATTGGCTTGGTGGGCATGGTAGGGGAAGGATACTGCAAAATCTCCATTTCTACCCCACTCCAGGAGAAGGATATTGCAAAATCTCCATTCCCACCCCACAATGGGGCCAGCCAGAGGTGGTAATTGCCGGTTCTCGGAACTGCTCAAAATTTCCGCTACCGGTTCTCCAGAACCTGTCAGAACCTGCTGGATGTCGTGTCCCACTCCTCCGCTGACGGCCGGGTCAGGGAAATCCGAATCAGGCGTGCCTCCGCAGCTCTGCCAAAGTCCTAGCAAAGTCCTCAGGGCAGGCAGGAGACCAGAAAGTGACTTCAGCAAGATATGTTTAGACTTTGCCTGACTCAGAGAATGCCAGAAAGCAGGTCCTTTATATAGGCCATGGAGTGTGGCTCCATGGCTCAGCACTTATCCAGGCCTGCCCCTCCCTTCCTTCTGTTGCCTCCGTCTATCAATTCTCCTGAAGCGAGGGTCACTCCAGTCTGCAGCTGTTGGCAATTGACCTCCCTCAGGCTCACATGCTGTGGAGGAGGGGGAGGGGTCTAGTTGCTCCGTTTGCCTGGGCATGGAGCCAGAGCTGGGGGCTGGAGATACTTCCTCCTCTTCAGCCTGTCTGGGCATGGAGCCAGGGCTGGGGCCGGGAGGCATACTAGGACATTCCTCCGTGTTCGGAAGCAGATAAGAAGGCCCCGGCTGTGGTGAGATCGGATGAGACAACACTGGATTTGACCCCTGGATCCATCCTAGTTTGAACGGTCAACACCTTTTCCTGTTACCAGAAGCACCAGAGATGGCCGAATCGATCGATAGCCGATTCTGACTCCTTCAGAGGGTTTTGACAGAGGATACTCCTTGAATTGGAGTCAGAATCAAATGGGAAGTCAGGATAGTTTGAAGAGAGATCAGTATTGATGGATTACGTCAAGGGTTCTTAACCTTGGCCACTTTTGTGATATGTGTGGATTTAAGGCAGATTAGCAAAATGACTCCTATAGTCAAAATCCTTGGGTCATCTCCCAGTGAAGGTCTCCACCACTGGTGGGTTTAAAAATTTTTTACTACCAGTTCTGTGGGTGTGGCTTGGTGGGTGTGGCATGGCTTGGTGGGCATGGCAGGGGAAGGATACTGTAAAATCTCCATTCCCACCCCACTCCAGGGGAAGGATACTGTAAAATCTCCATTCCCACACCACTCCAAGGGAAGGATACTCCAAAACTCCCCATTTCCTCCTGATCAGCTGGGACTCGGAGGCAGAGAATAAATGGGGTGGGGCCAGTCAGAATTTTTACTACCGGTTCTCCAGAACCTGTCAGAACCTGCTGGATGTCGTGTCCCACTCCTCCGCTGACGGCCGGGTCAGGGAAATCCGAATCAGGCGTGCCTCCGCAGCTCTGCCAAAGTCCTAGCAAAGTCCTCAGGGCAGGCAGGAGACCAGAAAGTGACTTCAGCAAGATATGTTTAGACTTTGCCTGACTCAGAGAATGCCAGAAAGCAGGTCCTTTATATAGGCCATGGAGTGTGGCTCCATGGCTCAGCACTTATCCAGGCCTGCCCCTCCCTTCCTTCTGTTGCCTCCGTCTATCAATTCTCCTGAAGCGAGGGTCACTCCAGTCTGCAGCTGTTGGCAATTGACCTCCCTCAGGCTCACATGCTGTGGAGGAGGGGGAGGGGTCTAGTTGCTCCGTTTGCCTGGGCATGGAGCCAGAGCTGGGGGCTGGAGATACTTCCTCCTCTTCAGCCTGTCTGGGCATGGAGCCAGGGCTGGGGCCGGGAGGCATACTAGGACATTCCTCCGTGTTCGGAAGCAGATAAGAAGGCCCCGGCTGTGGTGAGATCGGATGAGACAACACTGGATTTGACCCCTGGATCCATCCTAGTTTGAACGGTCAACACCTTTTCCTGTTACCAGAAGCACCAGAGATGGCCGAATCGATCGATAGCCGATTCTGACTCCTTCAGAGGGTTTTGACAGAGGATACTCCTTGAATTGGAGTCAGAATCAAATGGGAAGTCAGGATAGTTTGAAGAGAGATCAGTATTGATGGATTACGTCAAGGGTTCTTAACCTTGGCCACTTTTGTGATATGTGTGGATTTAAGGCAGATTAGCAAAATGACTCCTATAG
Source organism: Ahaetulla prasina (assembly GCF_028640845.1). Classification (NCBI taxonomy): domain Eukaryota; kingdom Metazoa; phylum Chordata; class Lepidosauria; order Squamata; family Colubridae; genus Ahaetulla; species Ahaetulla prasina. Next base: position 101,319,107 of record NC_080545.1, on the reverse strand, counting down.
TCAAAATCCTTGGGTCATCTCCCAGTGAAGGTCTCCACCACTGGTGGGTTTAAAAATTTTTTACTACCAGTTCTGTGGGTGTGGCTTGGTGGGTGTGGCATGGCTTGGTGGGCATGGCAGGGGAAGGATACTGTAAAATCTCCATTCCCACCCCACTCCAGGGGAAGGATACTGTAAAATCTCCATTCCCACACCACTCCAAGGGAAGGATACTCCAAAACTCCCCATTTCCTCCTGATCAGCTGGGACTCGGGAGGCAGAGAATAAATGGGGGTGGGGCCAGTCAGAATTTTTACTACCGGTTCTCCAAACTACTCAAAATTTCCGCTTCCGGTTCTCCAGAACTGGTCTGTGGGCACGCGAGTGTTGTCTTAGCTGAGCTCCAGCATGCATGCGAACCGGTAGTAAAGGTAAACTGGTCAGAACCTGCTGAAATCCACCTCTGGTCTCTGAGTTGAGCAACTGGGAGACTGCTTTGACTTTCAGATCCAGGAATTCCAGACAGATATTTTTAAAAAAATGGATGACAGAGCAGCACAGCTGCCTCCAACAGACAGTGGATCAATTTAAGATTGCAAGAGAAGACCAGCAGGAATCCGTGGAGGACAACAGAGAAAAGTTGGACCATCCCAACACGACGATCCATCAGTTAGAGCCAAAGAACAAATCTTTGGGAGAGAGATATATTGAAGAACTCCACAAAGAAATGCACAAGTCCCTGGCCAAGGAGTCTTCCCCCAATGTGAGAAGGCTGCCTTTCAGAAAGCCCTTGGAGAGGCCTGGAACCTTCTGAAGAACTTAAGAATCGCTTCCAGAATACACAGTATGAACTGGGTGAGATGGACCATAGTTACCATGTGGAGAAAAGCCACTCTAGCCAACTGAAGGAGAAAGTCACCTCTCTTCAAAATGTGAGGGAAAACAAGAAGCACATCAAAAAATCTGTATCATCATCATCATCACGACCAGCAGCAGCAGCAGGAGAGCTGTTTTACATAGCCACAGAGAAGGCTTGGACCATGTACAGTGGTCCAATCCTTCCCCCTGTACAGTGGGATAGACCCGTGTTCAATCAAGCTGATCCCTAAATCTTACATTTGCATTGGAGCATGGAAGGACAACCAATAGAATGAGCTGGAAGGAGAAACCTGGGCCAGAGAGCTAAAAGTACTAGGACAGTGATGGCTAATCTTTTTGCCACCACGTGCCAAAAGCGGGGGGAGTGGATGGGGGTCATACATGTGTATGCCCACATCCATAATTCAATGCATCCTCCCACGCATGCAAGCGTGACACACACACCCCACGCATGTCCCCCGCTTTTGGCACGTGATGTCACGGTAAGCCCTGTAGGCCTGTTTTTTTCCCTCCCCAGTTTCCAGAGGCTTTCTTGGAGCCTGGGGAGGGTGAAAACGGCCTTCCCCATCCCCCCGGAGGCCAGAAATGGCCTGTTTCCTGAGTTCCGGTGGGACGTAAGACAAAGGGTTCTACTTACCTTTACTACCGGTTCGCATGCATGCTGGAGCTCAGCTAAGACAACACTCGCGTGCCCACAGATATGGCTCAACATGCCACCTGTGGCATGCATGCCATAGGTTCCCCATCATAGTACTAGAGTGTCAAAATAGACAATAGATATTTTCCTTATCTCATGCCAAAGCTCTGCTTATATGATTGTGTTGTGACTCCAGCCCCCGAATCTGGCCCCATGCCCGAAAGTGACTCCAAAAGTGAGGGGGAAGGGCCGGTAAGGCTTACCTCGGGAGCACCGATTCCTTTGGCTCGGCTCCAGGAGCCAGAACCAGACCAGTCGGAGGACGTAATGAGGCCGTCATCCCCTGATTCCTCCCTTCCCCAGGCTACGCCTTCAGACCCAGCTGATAATAATAATAATCAAGCTTGGCTTGACCCGCGCTTCAGAAGATTAGAGAGGCAGCATCATCAAAAGGAAGGGGCTTCCTTATATATCCTGTGGGATATACCCCACAGGATATATACGGAGCTTTGGGACTGCTCTCACTCCACGGGAAGCAAAGTTTAGCTGATCTGTTTCAAAAAGAGCTGAAAGTCTTGCTATGTGAGTCATTTGTTTGAACGTTGGCAGGCAGCTGCGATTTCTCTGCCAGGACTGATAAGAGCCGTGAATCCACTGGCTGAAGGCCAGCTCGTGGGTCTGAAGTGGGGAAGGAGACAGAACAGATTGCTTTGGTTGAGGAGAACTTCAAGCCATCTCAGAGATCCTTTCCTCAAGGGCCAACTAATATGCAGACTAGTCTTGAAAAGATCCCTCAAGTTCAGTAGTGTGCAGCTGTTATGGCTCCAGCCCCCCCCCCCCTGGGCCTGGCCCCCTGCCAGAAAGTGACTCAGAGAGTGAGGGGGAAGGGCCATCAGGTCTCCTCTCTGCAGGGCCGGCCTCTCTGGCTCAGCTCCAGGAGCCAGAGGCAGGCCAGGTGGAGGAGGTGACAAGGGCTCTGTCTCCTGTATCTCCCCCCTCCCAGGCAACACTTCCAGACCCAGCTGTGGACAATCAGTCCTGGTTAGATCCCAGGTTTCATAGACAAGAGAGGCGGGAACAACAAAAGAAGGGGTGGGGCAGGCCTAGAGAGTGCTGAGTCACAAAGCCACACCCCACAGGGTATAAAAGCAGGAAGGGCTGCTCTACTACTTCGTGATGGACAAAACAAACTGACTGGAGAAAACTTGAGCTGAACTATTTGACTGAGCATTTGGCCTGGATTGCTGTTTGTTCCTGACTTCCTGGTTGCTCCGGTAACGAGCTTCTGTGACACTGGCATCAGGGAAGATAAAGAAAACCTTGGCAGACAATCGCTGGTTTGCTGCCAGAGCTGATAGCTGCCATGGACTAAATTGCCGGCTAATTGAGTCAGTTCACGTGTCTCCCGGACTGAGGTGGGGGGACAGAACAGCCGCTTTCTCTGAAGGCCACCCTTGGACCTGCCCAAGTTCATCTCATGGAAGTAGGTGGAGACAAGGCAATGAATATGAGAATACTTCCATGTGATTCGTTTACCTAGAAGTGTAGCTAAAAAGGCATGTGATAGAGTTGACTGTTCCTCATGCAGGAATACTTTCCTCGCATAAAGGAACAGATACCAGATCTAAATCCTTCATCAATGGGACCCACAACATGCCCTGCCTTCCCATCCTATGAACCAGGTGGATGAAATAGGGGACAGGTGGTCCTTCAAATAGCTTGACCCCAAGGCATGTGTTCTCAGAAGTCTATATTTGCCACAGAACTGTTGTGTTGCCCATAGGTTATGTTGTGGTCTGCCAGCAGCCTGTGGAGCTGGCAACGGAGTTGGACAGCAATGAGGCTGAGGTGAGGCCAGGGCCATCAGGGAATGAGGTGCGGACTCCAGACCCAGATAGTGGTGAGGCAGAGGAACAGGAGGAGCCTGTTCCTAGTGCACACATGAGAAGAGCTGCCAGAAGGCAAGAGCAGCTCAAGCAAAGAGGATGACTCGGGAGTAGGGCCAAGAGATGATTGGCCCTTCCCATAAGGCTTAAAAGACCAGCAACGTCATTTGGGCTTTGCCGGAAAACAACATTGGTAGCTTCGTCTTCTGCTTCATCCATGTCTTGCATTTATTTTTGTGACTTCTGAACGTTTGCCAAGAAAGGCCTTTGGCAGTTTGCCTAATTGGAGCAAGGTTTGCGATAGGACTGAGGAATGTGTGTTGGGAGTAATTTGTTTTAATTTGAGTTGAATGACACTGGGAATGAAGTAATTCTCAGCTGTTCGAATAAAGTTTTTTTTTTTTTTTATGGACTGAGTTTCCTACAACCTACTTGGGCCTGGGTCACAACAGGTAGGCCCGGCGCCCTCTCCAATTTGCCACAGAGTTGTCTTTTTCACCCATAGGCTAAATTCAGTGCCCTCTTCAATCAAGGAATCTGCAGAATTCTTTAATCAGACCCTGCGCCAGTCCTGGCCTTCAGTGCATGCAGAAGTGTGGTCATGCTATGGAAGAACATCTCAAGAAGAATACCTCAAGATGTTGTATCAACTGCTTTCTCCTTGTGGGCAAGAGGACAGAGAAAGACACTCAGAAACAGGCTACCTTCATCACTATGTTTTGAGATCTGTGGTGGCCGCCTTATGAATATCTTAACAGAACAAGAGACAAATCTGGAGCACGTTCGTAGTTGCAGTAGAATTGATTCATTCATGATGCAGCACAGAGAAAAGGAAATTGGGCCCATACATTCATGGAGGGGATGTCCCAATGGTATGCAGTGGAGAGAAACATTTGGGTGGCAGACAGCTGGCTTCCATTCCTTGAACTGCTAGGAATTATGGGAGAACCTCTTTTATGCTTCATATTTCAAATTTACACAGGTAGGGAAGTTCATTGTTACACAATCGGGTAACCCATAGTTTGTAATCTAGAAGATAACAGGTAAAGTTATTGACAAGTCCACATAACTGTTCACAGTTAAACAATAGCCCAATAAGGAACCAGCAACTAAATAAACAAAATAAGCAACCACCAAATACACTCCCAACAACACTGACAGGGCAGGCAACTTGTCTGTAAACGGTGCAAATTCCACTCCCTTCTGGGAACTGATCATGTTACCTAGTTGGGTCTTGAAATGTCTGCATGAAAACAAACCAGTGCAGAGAGCACCAAGGACCCCACAGTCCCCCTCTGCTGCCTCCTCTCTTCAAAATCCACTCCCTTCTAGCACTGATGATGTTCCCTAGTTTGGTCATGAAACATCTACAAGAAACCAACCAAACTCTGCGAGCATGAAGGATCCCTAAATCCATAAGTATCCAGCATTTGCCATATTCTTGGTGTTCCTCTGTTGATGTTGCTCTTCAACTGAGATAACAGCTGAAGTCAGATCAAGGTATCTATTGAGAGATGCTGGAAAATTGACTTTATATTTGACAAATTACACAGCTTGAGTCTACACTGGCAAAATGACTTAAATGTCTGGACACAGTTCCTTTGTGCACGGTGGATGGCTGCTTGGTTGTAGTTACTCTAAACCACCAAGAGTGTCCTGACTTCAGCAGGGATAAATATAATGGGTAGATACGTGGATGGTTGGATGGAGTTGAGACAGAGAGAGACAGAGAGATAGACATAGAACATAGCATAATAGAGTTGAAAGGAACCTTGGAGGTCTCCTAGTCCAACCCCTTGCTCAAGCAGGAGACCCTAAACCATTTCAGACAAATCTCTTCTTTAAAACCTCCAGTGATGGAGCATCCATAACTTCTGAAGGCAATCTATTTCATTAGTTAACTCAGCAGTTCTCAACCTGTGGGTCGGGACCCTGTTGGGGGTCGAATGACGATTTGCCAGGGGTCGCCTAAGACCATCGGAAATATGGGAAGTATACTTGCGAGTCGAAGAATCGCGCTCCAATGGTTGACTCCACAAGCCAGCTGCAGGCTCTTCAAATCGCTACCCGAATTCGGCTTCAGGCGCGATGAATTTAAAAAGAGAGAAATCTTTGCTCTGATGTCTCCCTCTCAAGCCAGCTGCAATCACTCCCAACCGCTAACCTAATCTGGCTTCAGGCACGATATAAACTTAATAGGGGAGGAGTCTCCGCTTTAATGCCTCCGTCCTCAAGGCAATCGCAAGCAGTTCAGATCGCTAGCCAATACGGCTTCAGGCGCGATAAATTCAAAACGAAAATAATTTTATGGTTGGGGTCGCCACATCGTGGGGAATTGTATTAAAGGGGTCGCAGCACTATAAAGGTTGAGAACCACTGAGTTAACTGCTCTCACCTTTGGGAAAATTTTTCTTAGTTCTAGGTTGCTTCTCTCCTAGGTCAGTTTCCATCCATTGTTTCTTGTCTTGCCTTTTAGCCCTTTAGAAAATAGTTTGAACCCCCTCGTATTTTTAGGAGCCCCTCAAATATTTTTAGGAGCTCCTCAAATAAAATAAAGGGATAGAGAGATAAAGATAGATGTTGGAGAAAAAAAAAGGGGGGGGTAGATAGATGATGGAAAGGAGGGAGGGAGGAGAGGGAGATAAAGGTACTAGAAGTACTACAAACTCAGCCAGCGTGGTGTTAGCTATCTAGGGGCTTTATGATCCCATCCCTGCTGGATGCCTCAGACTGGAGGTTATTTAGGTTGGTCTGGGAGCTTCACACTGGCATCACCTGATCAACCAACTGGATGCCCCATCAACAATCCTTCCAATTTGTGCCTGTGTATGAACAGTCAAGACTCAAGACCCTTCAGCCGGTCTTGTCAAAACCATTTCTCTGGAACTAAGGATTCTCCTGGAATGATCCCAGCTTCTCCTCTGATATTTCAGTTTTTCAGGTGTACATGGTAAAAAAATCTGCTCACCTGGTTTGCGCAGGGCTGCACAATGTTTCTTTAAGTGGTGCAGCTCTCCTGGTGCCCAAGACGTATAACCGACGGAGGTCCGATCCGCCCACTCAAAGTACCTCTTCTGAAGAAAATGAATGTGGGAAAGAGTCATCAGAGTGGGTCAAGGCAGATCCTATCATATCTTTCTAATCCTGAGTTGGGCCCTGTCATTTTCATCCTTCTCATTCTTCCTATTACTCATCTCCTTTTCTACTTATGACTATAACTTTGTTGCTTGTATCTTTACGATCTATATTGTTTTATTTAATTTCCTAGTATGATTGATTGCTTATGTTGATTATCATTCATAATCATTGATTATGTTGATTGCTTATTTAGTATCCTACAGCCAAGTGTTGTATCTTATGATTTATGATGAATGTATTTTTATGATTTTTTTTTTTTGTTTACATTTATACCCCGCCCTTCTCCGAAGACTCAGGGCGGCTTACAATGTATAGGGCAATAGTCTCATTCTATTTGTATATATTTACAAAGTCAACTTATTGCCCCCCCAACAATCTGGGTCCTCATTTTACCTACCTTATAAAGGATGGAAGGCTGAGTCAACCTTGGGCCGGGCTCGAACCTGCAGTAATTGCAGGCTTTGTGTTCTTAATAACAGGCCTTACCAGGCAGAGCTAAACCGGCCCTAAACCATGATGACTTATGATCATGATTTATCACTTACAGCTTTTATGTACACTGAGAGCTTATCCACCGAAGACAAGTTCCTTGTGTGTCTAATCACCCTAGGCCAATAAAGAATCAAGAATTCTATTTTGGAATCCTGGTACCCATAACTGCATTCAGAATCCCAAATTGGGTCTGGTCAAAGAAGAACAGAGCAAAGGATAACCATGTCTTCCCATGAGGAGGACCCTATGTTTCTACTCATCCACCCACTTAGAAGGGTTGATGGCCATCACCTTATTTTGGGGACTTCAGTTCAAAATCTCAAGACATCTTTTACAATGGAAACCAACAGAATAATTAGTGTAATTTTGGATGGATCGTTCGCATTAGATGCACAGGTGCTTCTTGGCATGGAGAATCTATCAAGCCAGAAAGGCTCCCGGATTGGGGCTGAAAGGTGAAAGCAGGAGCAGGATACTCAATCCTGTATTTATTTATTTATTTATTTATTTATTTATTTTTGTCACACAGTATATATAAGCATAAGCATGAAATAATTATACAATATATAAGCATATATATGAGTATGAGTTGTAATAACTATATTAATTGGATATAACGAAGGAAAACAATAGGACAGGAACGGTAGGCACGTTTGTGCTCTTATGCATGCCCCTTACAGATCTCTTAGGAAAGGGGTGAGGTCAATAGTAGACAGTTTTTGGTTGAAGCTTTTGAGATTCTGGGAAGAGACCACAGAGTCAGGTAGTGTATTCCAAGCGTTAACAACTCTGTTACTGAAGTCATATTTTCTGCAATCAAGATTGGAGCGGTTCACATTAAGCTTAAATCTATTGTGTGCTCGTGTATTGTTGCAATTGAAGCTGAAGTAGTCTTTGACAGGAAGGACATTGTAATAGATGATTCTATGAGTTAAATTCAGGTCTTGTCAAAGGCGGCGTAGTTCTAAATTTTCTAAACCCAGGATTTCAAGTCTGGTGGGTATTTGGGTAGACCAGGCTCAATTGTGGTTGTAAGTAGAGAAACTTCCAGTAAATACCTGCCGGAAGATTATATGGGATCCCTTCCCAGCCTCCTTTACTTGGATCCAATCAAATGGGTTATTTTAAAGAGAACTGGGGTCTGCCGCTTTCTCCACATCCGGCCTGACCCGGAGAGCATGCAAGACAAATTAGAAGGAGGGAATTTCCACACTTGCCTTTGGAGTCCCGATTTCGTTCTCGAACATCCCAATCCAGACCGATGACGGTTGATGGTAGTAGGCTTCATCAAGGTACTTGGACAGTAGCTCTGCCTGTTCTGCATTGTCGATAGAAGCGAGGTGGCTCTCTGATTTTAAGGACTGGCATTCCAGCTGAGGGAGACCAAAATGAAGAGGTTCCACCCTACAGAACAGGGGTCCCCAACCCTCGGGCCACAGCCCAAGATACTGGGACACATTGTTCTGACCCAGCTCCCCAAACAGGACAAACCCTCTGTAGTTGAAGCAATGATTCCTCTCTCACTGCAGACTAATAAGTCCGTCTGGAAGATGGCCGGAAGATGAATAGTTGTCTGCCACATCTATTCATCTCCACCCCCTGCCTTTTATCCCCTGAGCTAGGAGGGGCTTCACTAGCAGCGGTGGCTCTTCCATCCCAAGGACCAGCCCATAGATTTCCACTGCTCTCCTCTCCTCTGCCTTCTGTACATCCGTGCGTCAGGCACTGGACCCAGCTGTTCCTCCTTTTCCTCATCAGCCACCTTCAGATCTGGGGGCTGTTGACTCTCCATCTGAGGGCTGACGGACGGCCCAGTCTCCACCTCTGTCTCTGACAGGTCCATTCCCTCTTCCCCCTCGGAGCTCCCAGGTTGCCTTGATGCTGGCCCTGACTCCCACATCTCTTCCTCCTCCTCTGATTCAGCTGCTGGAAGGGCCAGTGGCCAACAGGCCACAACACGCAGCCTGTTCAGAACCAGGCCACATGAGTGGCAGGCAAGCACTTGCTCAGGTCCATTTGTGCAAGCGTTGGGCACTCATACACATGAGTGCCTACTGCTCACACAATCGGAGCTACGTGCGTGTGTATGTCTACCGCTCATGTGGAACTATTTCCTCTTCCCCACCTCCTGGGCACTCCACAAAACTGGAAAAAGTTGGGGACCACTGCCCCAGAAGACTGGACTTCGCTTGGATCAAGAAGAGCTCCTGATTTGATCTTGCTTTCTCTGTAATTATTTTTCCAGATGACCATTGTTTCTTTCTGTCCAAGCCTGGCCCAGCATGGCTGACGCGAGACATTCCAGTAGAACAGGCCACGTGTGGTATCAGCAAATCAAAGGAGTGTTTTCCCTCCGGCTTCCATTAGCATTTTACCTCTTATTTGGGAAGAGGCAGCAGGTGTCCATGTCAGTCCCAGAATCCCCTGCCACACGGTTGATGGCTGCAGGGTTCCATGTGGAAGTTAGATGTACATACTGCACCTGTCCTGCTATTCCCTTTTTTTAATTTATTTATTTATTTATTTATTTATTTATTTATTTATTTATTTATTTATTTATTTATTTATTTATTTGATTTCTAGACCGCCCTTCTCCCGAAGGACTCAGGGCGGTGTACAGCCTTATTTAAAACACATAGGTACACAATACAAATCCCAAATTTAAAATACATTTAAAATGAAATATTTAACTGGCCAATTTAAACTAAAACGGTCGAAAGACCGATATAAAACCCTTAGAATATAAAATTATAAATAGATTAATACAATTAAAATTCAATTAAAATTAAGTTAAACTAAAATATAAATAATATTTAGGCTAGTCCCACCCGATTGAATAGCAGTCCTCAGTTCCCGCTTGAAGGTACAGAGGTCGGGAAGTTGGCGTAACCCAGGAGGTAACTCATTCCATAGGGTCGGTGCTGCCACAGAGAAGGCTCTCCCCCTGGGGGCCACCAGTCGGCACTTTTTGGCTGATGGCACCCGGAGCAGGCCCGCTCTGTGGGAGCGCACAGGTCGTTGGGAGGCTATCGGTGGCAGAAGGCAGTCTCGTAAATAGCCCGGTCCTAAGCCATAGAGTGCTTTAAAGGTGAGCACTAGCACCTTGAATTGCACCCGGAAGGCTACCGGCAGCCAGTGCAGGCCGCGCAGGATAGGTGTTATATGGGAGCAACGTGATGCTCCCACAATTACCCGCGCAGCTGCATTCTGGACTAGCTGGAGCTTCCCGGTGCTCTTCAAGGGGAGCCCCATGTAGAGAGCATTGCAATAGTCCAGGCGAGAGGTAACGAGGGCGTGAGTGACAGTGCGTAAGGAGTCCTGGTCAAGAAAGGGGCGCAACTGGCACATCAGACAAACCTGATAGAATGCTCCCCTGGCAACGGCTGTCAAATGTTCTTCTAAAGACAGCCGATCGTCCAGGAGAACGCCCAAGTTGCGCACCCTTCTCCTGGGGGTCAGAACTTCACCCCCCACAGTCAGCGAAGGTGTAAGCTGAATGTACCGGGACGCCGGAACCCACAGCCACTCTGTCTTGGTAGGGTTGAGTTGGAGTCTGTTCCTCCCCATCCAGACCCGCATGGCCTCAAGACACTGGTCCATCACCTCGACAGCTTTGTTGGGGTGGTTCGGGGTGGAAATGTACAGCTGAGTATCATCAGCGTACAGATGATAATCCACCCGGAAACCGCGGATAACCTTACCCAGCGGCTTCATATAGATGTTGAACAGGAGAGGCGAGAGAACCGACCCCTGAGGCACCCCACAAGTGAGGGACCTAGAGGTCGATCTCTGCCCCCCTGCCAACACCGTCTGCGAACGGTCAGAGAGATAGGACGAGAACCACCGATAAACGGTGCCTCCCACTCCCAATCCCTCCAACCGCCGCAGCAGGATACCATGGTCGATGGTATCAAAAGCCGCTGAGAGATCTAACAGGACCAGGACAGAGGAACATCTCCTGTCCCGAGCCCTCCAGAGTCATCCACCAACGCAACCAAAGCCGTCTCGGTGCTGTAACCAGGTCTGAAGCCGGACTGGAACAGGTCTAGAAAGACAGTTTCCTCCAGGTATTGGGGAAGCTGATATGCCACCACACTCTCAACAACCTTCGCCAAAAAGCAAAGGTTGGAGACTGGACGATAGTTCGCCAATACAGCTGGGTCCAAGGAAGGCTTCTTGAGGAGGGGCCTCACCACCGCCTTTTTCAGGGTGGCAGGAAAAGTGCCCTCCAACAAGGAGGTGTTGATAATTCCCAGGAGCCAGCCTTGTGTCACCTCCCGTGTGGCCAGTACCAACCAGGAGGGACACGGGTCCAATAAACATGTAGTGGGATTCAGCCTAGCCAACAACCTGTCCATGTCATCAGGAGTCACAGGATCGAACTCAGCCCAAATAATATCCACAAGACTTGTCCCCGTCCCCTCGCCCGGATCTATCCAATCAGTGTCCAGCCCGTCCCGAATCCAAGCGATTTTATCGGACAGATACTGTACAAAATCCTCAGCACGCCCCTGCAAGGGGTCTTCCCGAGCCTCCTGCGAGAGCAGGGAGTGGGTCAACCTAAACAGGGTGGCTGGGCTGTTATCTGCCGATGCGATAAGAGCAGAGAAATAGGTATGTTTCGCCGCTTTTATCGCCACTAGATAGGCCTGAATACAAGATCTAACTAGTGTTCGGTCAGATTCGGTACGGCTGGACCTCCAGGCACTCTCTAGGCGTCTTTTCTGGTGCTTCATCTCCCTCAACTCCTCGTTATATCAAGGAGCTGGGCGAGTTCGGCGCCGGGTCAGAAGCCACAAAGGCACGACGCGGTCCAAAGCCCCGGCAGCAGCCCCTTCCCAGGCAGCCACCAGTTCTTCGACCGAGTCGTGGGCTAATTCCTCAGGAAACGGCCCAAGCTCCGTCAGGAACCTCTCCGGGTCCATCAGGCACCTGGGACGGAACCATTGGGATAGGTGAAACAACCAAGCTCATAGACTAAAACCCACTCCCTCTTAGCACTGATGATGTTCACTAGTTGGGTCATAAAACATCTTCAAGAAAACAATCAAGCTCAGAGAGCCCCAAAGACCCATCAGTCCTTGTCCTCATCCTCCTTTTCCTCCTCCACAAACTCCACTCCCTTCTAGCACTGATGATGTTCCCTAGTTAGGTCATAAAACGATTGTAAGAAAACTGCAAAGCTCAAAGAGTGCCAAGGACCCCATAGTTGTCTTCCTCCTCCACCACCACCACCTCCTCCTTCTCCTCCTCCTCCTCCTCTTCTTCTCCTCCTCCTGCTTCTCCTCCTCCTCCTCTTTTCTTCCTCTTTTTTTCTTCCTCTTCCTCCTCCTCTCTTGCAAATCTCATTGCCTTCTAGTATTAATGACTAGACTCCACACTTGTCTCCTCCTCCTCTTTCTCTCTGCAAACACTTCTATCACTGATGATGTTCCCTAGATGGGTCATGAAATGTCTGCAAGAAAACCACCAGGCTCAGAGAGCACCAAGGACTTCTTATTTCAACCCTGAGCTACAAATATCAAATAGTTGTAAGTCAAGGACTACCTGTACCTGGGATTAAGCTGTTTGGGAACTGTGCCCACCTATTCAGCCTGGCCTTTTCCTTACCTCCGCTCTCATCCAAGTCACTTTCAGGTTGAAGAAGCCATAGCAGAATCCTTTGAGATGCCTCCATCCTCCGGGACACTCGGTGGCTTCAGCACCTGTTAGCAGAGGAGAGAAGTGGGATCCGGGCTGAACGCAGATGGGGCTGATTGAAGAAGCAAAGGGGGGAAGGAAATTCACTCAAACCATGTTCAGGGTGGGGTTACCCATGTTCCCAGCATTAGCTTATGGTCACTCACTCAGATGCTCCCAGCCCAAGTGAATAGCCACACTCAAATCAGAATTGCAGAAGGATAGAATAAGGCAGGGCTAGTCAACCTTGTTATACCTACCGCCCACTTTTGTATCTCCGTTAGTAGTAAAATATTCTAACCGCCCACCGGTTCCACAGTAATGGTGATTTATAAAGTGTATCGTTGCCTGCGCATGCCTCTCGCGCATCGTGGATTGGGTTGGGGGGCGGGGCTCCGGCTACGCGCTCTGCTTGTCTGTTACAGCTGGGTGGTGTTGGGGGAGATGCTCGAGCTATTCTGGGACGAGGCTCTTTTGTTTGCGGTCGCACTGTAGCGCCATTTAATTTCACTTACGTAATGTGAACTAAACTTATGCGCGGGTGATACAAATAATATATTTTCAGAAATTAAAATTGTCCCGGGGAATTTTATGAAAACCTAATGAAAATGTTTTTAAATAACGCTATGAATTTTTTTTTTAAAAGTCAATTAAATTAAAAAAAAGGAAAGTGCTTCAGTATCGGACAAAACCCCGACCGCCCACCATGAAAGCTGGAATGGCCACTAGTGGGCGGTAGGGACCAGGTTGACTCCCACTGGAATAAGGCAATGACCAAATAATAGAATCACAACAGAATGACAGACTAACGGGCAGAATAATGGAATGACAGAATGTTAGATTAGAATGGCAGAATAACAACAGAATAAGAAAATGACAGAATTACCGCAGAATGACAGAATAGTAGAATAATAGAATGATAACATGATAAAATAATAGAATGACAGAAAACCGGTCCTTGAATTATGACCAAAGGTGAGCCTAAAAATCTCCATTGTTAAGCGAGACACTTGTTAAGTAAGTTTTGCCTTATTTTACAACCTTTCTTGCCACAGTGATTAAGCGAATCACGGCAATTGTTAAGTTAGTAACCCTGTTTTTAAGTGAATCTGGCTTCCCCATTGACTTTGCTTGGCAGAGAGTCGCAAAAAACCGTCTTAAATATGAACGAGTGGTCAAGCACCTTAATTTTGATCATGTGCCCCTGGAGTGGCTGCAGTGGTTGTCAGTGTGGAAAATGGTCCTAAATCACTTTTTTGTGTGTGCCAGTGTAACTTGGAAGGGTCACTAAACAAATGTTTGTAAACTAAGGATCACCGGTAGTCTCATCCTGCAACTAGACTGATGGTCATGCTCCCTTCTCTTAACTTCTCTTAACTCCTTAAGCACGCACTCATAATAGAACAGAACAATAATAGAGAATAGGATGAGGGATAGGGGAGAATAGAATAGAATAGAGAATAAGGAATAGAATAGAATAGAATAGAGAATAAAGAATAGCATAGAATGGAGAATAAAGACAAATAGAATAGAGAATAAAGAATAGAATAGAATAGAATAGAATAGAATAGAATAGAATAGAATAGAATAGAATAGAATAGAATGGAGAATAAAGAATAGAATAGAGAATAAAGAATAGAATAGAATAGAATAGAGAATAAAGAATAGAATAGAATAGAATAGAATAGAATAGAATAGAATAGAATAGAATAGAATGGAGAATAAAGAATAGACTAGAGAATAAAGAATAGCATAGAATGGAGAATAAAGACTAGAATAGCATAGAATGGAGAATAAAGACGAATAGAATAGAATAGAATAGAATAGAATAGAATAGAATATGGAAAATAGAATAGAAAATAGAAAACAGAAGAATAGAATAGAATAGAATAGAATAGAATAGAATAGAATAGAATAGAATAGAAAACAGAAGAATAGAAAATAGAAAAAAGAAGAATAGAAAATAGAAAACAGAAGAATAGAATAGAATAGAATAGAATAGAATAGAATAGAAAACAGAAGAATAGAAAGAAAACAGAAGAATAGAATAGAATAGAATAGAAAACAGAAGAATAGAAAATAGAAAACAGAAGAATAGAATAGAATAGAATAGAATAGAATAGAATAGAATAGAATAGAATAGAAAACAGAAGAATAGAAAATAGAAAACAAAAGAATAGGATAGAATAAGATAAAATAGAATAGAAAACAGAAGAATAGAAAATAGAAAACAGAAGAATAGAATAGAATAGAATAGAATAGAAAACAGAAGAATAGAAAATAGAAAACAGAAGAATAGAATAGAATAGAATAGAATAGAATAGAATAGAATAGAAAACAGAAGAATAGAAAATAGAAAACAGAAGAATAGAATAGAATAGAATAGAATAGAATAGAATAGAATAGAATAGAAAACAGAAGAATAGAAAATAGAAAACAGAAGAATAGAATAGAATAGAATAGAATAGAATAGAATAGAATAGAATAGAATAGAATAGAAAACAGAAGAATAGAAAATAGAAAACAGAAGAATAGAATAGAATAGAATAGAATAGAATAGAATAGAATAGAATAGAATAGAATAGAATAGAATAGGAATACGTTGGAAGGGACCTTGGAGGTCTTCTAGTCCAACCCCCTGCTCAAGGCAGGAAACCCTACACCATTTCAGGCAAATGGTTGTCCAATCTCTTCTTAAAAACTTCCAGTGTTGAAACACTCACAACTTCTGGTGGTGAGCTGTTCCACTGGTTAATTGTTTTCACTGTCAGTAAATTTCTCCTTAGTTCTAGGTTGCTTCTCTCCTTGAATCGTATTAATGAAGTATTTCTGTAGATGCTGCTCAAGTTACGCCGAGGAGCTAATGACCAGCGATATCCCTACTTTCTCTGTCATCCACCCCAGGAAGTTCATTCTGATTTCCGAACGTTGCCATGTAAGGGCAAGAAAAACCTTCATCCCAGCTCTCATCCTAACCACCCTGGCCAATATTTACTTTTGGGGCTCAGCGTTTCACCTCACAGTTTACAATGTTAAAAGCCCGCTGAGCAACAATCCTGTTTCAGCGGTGCTTTTATGCAGCTGGGTCTTCTGCCAGAATTCGGGGAGGTGGGCAGAAAGACCCACCTGATGAAAGGGAGACTGCCAGCAGGAAGCCACTGAAGAAGAGATGGAAAGTCGAGAGGGCCTCCATCTGCAGGGAGCAAAGAAAGAGAAAAGGAATTTTAGGGGGAGAAATTGTATTTTCAGCCACGCCTTTGAATCCAACCAATTACAGGCCAATAACAGAGTTGGAAGGGACCTTGGAGGTCTTCTAGTCCAACCCCTTGCTCCAGCAGGAGACCCTCCGCCATTTGTAGAGGTTTGCTTTGACTTAAAACGGGAACAGCTGCTGGACTGTCCTGTGAGATCCATATCCAAATAGACCAACCGACATCTCCATTTGAATTACAATAATGTACAGGGAGTCCTCAACTTAGGACCACAACAGAGACTCCAATTTCAGGCACTAAGGAAGGCAGTCAGTAAGCAAGCCATCTTATCTGATTTTGCAGCCATTTTTACCATGGTTGCTAAGCAAAACCGGCTTCCTGAAATTGACTTTGCTTGTTGCAAATCAGCGAAGAAAGTCACAAATTGTGATGATGCGCCTTGCTTAGCAAGCGATATTTTGGACAATTGCAGTTGTTGGGGACAACCAGTATAGTTTTCCCTTCTTGCTCAGTACAATGTTCCAAAGTTAGGCCTTATGACATGCTCAGAAACTGCACACACCAGAAGCTGTCGTGGCACGGTGGTCAGAATGCAGTACTGCAAGCTAATTTTTCCAAGTGCCAGCAGTTCGATCCTGACCGGTTCAAGGTTGACTCAACCTTCCATCCTGCCGAGGTTGGTCAAACGTGGACCCAGATTGTTGGGGGCAAAAGGCTGGCTCTGTAAACCACTTAGAGAGGGCTGTAAAAGCACCGTGAAGCGATATATAAGTCTAAGGGCTATTGCTATTAGCCGGGAAGACCCTTTAACGGAGCATCAAGGATCTCAGCAACCCATCCTGGGCAGGTGGCTGAAGAAGACCCAATCTCTGCTTCTCCTAGCAAGGTGATGTGAACAGGGGAAGAGAATTTGCTCCCCCAAAGACCAAAGTTTGAAAGCCACTCACTTGGTCCTCTGCTTGATGGTCTCTGGTTGACTCCTTTGAAGTGACACCACCTCTCTTCTTCCTCTGCTCGCCCTCCGGGGAACCTATATAACCTGGCTAGTCAGAGACGAACGGGTCCTATTGCGAGTTTCAAAAACTTGATGGAATCTGAGAAATTACATTCACCTGAAACTACCCTGGGTTGTGGGCGAGCAAAGTCCTTTCTGAGAAACGAATAAGTAAGGAATTGCTAGAGCGGGTGGGTGGAATAGATGGCCGGCGCCTTTGTTCCTGCTGGCTTTTGAAGGACGTGTTCCTATCAATCTTCTTGAAGAGAAAGTCTCACCCACAACTGAGTGACATAAATGGTATTTCCCCATTTGTTTTATTTTTCTTTAATTAGTAAATGTATATGGCACCCACCTAGATGCATTGATTAAATATGCCACCCGTCTTTGTTTTACTTTTTCTTATTTATTAAAAGTATATGCCACCCATCTAGAGCCAGTTGGTAAAGGCACCAGGCTAGAAACCAGGAGATGGTGAGTTCTAGTCCTGCTTTAGGCATGAAAGCCAACTGGGTGACTTTGGGCCTGTTACCAGGAGACAGTGAGTTCTAGTCCTGTCTTTAGCACGAAAGGCAGCTGGGTGCCTTTGGGCCAATCACCAGGAGACTGGGAGTTCTAGTCCCGTCTTAGGCATGAAAGCCAACTCGGTGCCTTTGGGCCAATCACCAGGAGACTGGGAGTTCTAGTTCTGCCTTAGGCATGAAAGGTAGCCTGGTGATTTTGGGCCAATCACCAAGCGATGAGGAGTTCTAATCTGGATGTTTGATGGTGTTACAGAACTCGTTGCAGGTTGGAAGCTGTTTTAAGTAAAGGCGCCTTCTGCAGTTGACTGATGGTGAATTTGCCAATGCCAATGATGGTGTTCAAGTGGTGCTCCAGAAATTTTGGGAATTGCATCCAGGCACCTATTACTATTGGTACTACCCTTGCTTGCTTTTGCCACAGTCGTTCTATTTCTATTTGTAGGTCTTTGTATTTTGTGATCTTCTCCAGTTCTTTCTCTTCTCTTCTGCTGTCTCCAGGCACTGCCACATCCACTCTCCAGACTTTTTTGTCTTTGTCATCGACAATTGTTAAGTTCGGCGGGGTGTTATGTGGCAGGTGCCTGTCTGTTTGAATTCTAACATCTCCCAATGCAATTTAGCTTCTTCATTTTCTATGACTTTCTCTATGTTATGGTCCCAACAGTTCTTGCTTGCAGGCAAATGATATTTCTTGCAGATCTTCCGATGCCCCATTGTTGCTACTTTGTCATGCCACTGCTTGTAGTCAGTCTGGGGGATCTTCTGGCAGCAGATTACCAGGTGGTCCCGTTTCCTCAGCTTCTTTGCATAGGAGGCACTTACTGTCTGTTGCTGTCTTCTCAGTTCTGGCTTTGTATACATTTGTTCTTAAGGCTTGGTCTTGTTGTACAGCCAGAATTAACCCCTTGGTCTCTTTCTTTAATTTTCCTGTTCTTAGCCATTGCCATGTCATCTTACTATGATTTCCCTGCTATTTTATTAATGTACTCGCCATGTAGTGATTTGTCTTCCCATGTTGTTGTTGTTATTCATTAAAAATATGCTGCCCATCTCACTCATATCTCAGTATTATCTCTTGAGATACAAACTGTTTATTGTACACACAAATTGGAATGATGCAAGCTGCCCAGAATCACTTTTCATAGTTAAATTTTATTTATTTATCTACTTGTATCCCACCTTTATTATTTTTACAAATAACTCAAGGCAGCAAACATATATAATGTGCCTTACTCCTCTTATTTTCCCCACAATGACAACCCTGTGAGGTGGGTTGGGCTAAGAAAGAAGGACTGGCAGAAAGTCACCCCTCTGCCTTTCATGCTTAAGACAGGGCTAGAACTCCTAGTCTCCTGGTAACAGGCCCAAGGTCAGGGCCGTGGTGGCTCAGGCTGTAAGATAGCCTGTTATTAAAACACAGCTGCCTGCAATTACTGCAGGCTCGAGTCCCACCAGGCCCAAGGTTGACTCAGCCTTCCATCCTTTATAAGGTAGGTAAAATGAGGGCCCAGATTGTTGGGGGCAATAAGTTGACTTTGTAAATATACAAATAGAATGAGACTATTGCCTTACACACTGTAAGCCGCCCTGAGTCTTCGGAGAAGGGCGGGATATAAATGTAAATTTAAAAAAAAAAAGGTCATCCAGTTGGCTTTCATGCCTAAGGCGGGACTAGAACTCCTAGTCTCCTGGTGATGGGTCAAGGTCACCCAGTTGGCTTTCATGCCTAAAACGGGACTAGAACTCCTAGTCTCCTGGTGATTGGCCCAAAGGCACCCAGCTGCCTTTCATGCTAAAGACAGGACTAGAACTCACTGTCTCCTGGTAACAGGTCCAAAGTCACCCAGTTGGCTTTTTTTTTAAATTTATTTGAAAAGTTTTACAAAAAGAAATGTTTTTCTCTCCCCCCTCCCCCCTCCCTCCCCCCCCTCAAAAAACCCCCTCCCCCCAGACTTCCCAGAGCAAACACAAGGTATAGTTCAAAAAACTAACATTCATACATTAAATTTTTAAAGTCTAACACAATTATAATCCTTCTCTTTCACATATCCTGACTTCCTGCTTTAAAGTCAAAAATTACGTCCTTCATTCAAAGGCAGTCTGATATCTCTTAGTCTGATATCTATTTTGAATATAGTCAATCCATTTCTTCCATTCATTTAAATATTTTTCTTGAGTATTGTCAAGCGTTTATTTTTTTGGATGCAGAGAAAGCTTTTGATTGATTGCATTGGGAGTTTTTATTTAAATTAGCAGATAAAATGCAATTTGGAAATAGTTTTACAAGAATACTTAGGGCAATTTATGGAGAGCAAACAGCTCAGATAATAATTAATGGTAGTTTGACAGATAGTTTTAAAATTGTGAAAGGAACAAGGCAGGGGTGTCCCTTATCACCTTTATTGTTTGTTATGTCCGTGGAGCCCTTATTGGATAAGATAAGAGAATTTAGGGAGATAGAGGGTATTAGAATTAGAAGATATGAATATAAAGTTAGAGCATTTGCAGATGATTTGGTGATCATGTTGACTCATCCTATAAATTCAAGTGTATATTTGTTGGAATTAATTAATCAATATGGAAAGGTCTCAGGGTTTAAAGTGAATCAAAATAAAACAAAAATGATTATAAAAAACATGACTAAGAATCAGAAAGAAAAGTTAGAGGAAATAACAGGATTTGAAATTGTAAAAAAGGTTAAATATTTAGGAGTTTTTCTTACTTCATCAAATGTGAAATTGTATAAGAATAATTATGAAGTGTTATGGCACAAAATTCAGAAAAAAATGAATACTTGGAAAAAACTACAGTTATCTTTGTTGGGGAGCATAGCAGCTATAAAAATGAATGTTTTGCCTAAATTCTTGTTTTTGTTTCAGATGATACCGATAATTAAGAAAGATAAAAATTTGGAAGAAAGGCAGATTGGAATTAATAAATTTATATGGGAAGGCAAAAAAGCAAGAGTTAAAATGAAAATAATGCAAGATACACGGGAAAGAGGAGGATTAAAAATGCCTAACTTAAAATTGTATTATGAAGCAGTTGTTCTCTCTGTAATAAGTGATTGATTTAACTTAACGGAGGAAAGGATTTTGAATATTGAAGGTTATGATTTATTATATGGTTGGCATGCATATTTATTATACGATAAGAAGGTAGACAAAGCTTTTAAGAATCATGTGTTGAGAATTGCTCTTTTGCGTGTTTGGAAGAAGTATTATTATAAGTTAAATTATAAAATTCCTATATGGGCGAGTCCCCAGCACACAGTAGAGAATATTAGTATAGAACAGGAACAAGAAATGATTACTTACAAAGAACTTTTATATAATGAGAGGGGAAATTTACAATTAAAATCTTTGCATACATTAAAAGAAGAAGGGAGGAATTACACGTGGTTTCAATATGGGCAGTTAAAGGCTAGATGGAAAGAAGATCAGAAAATTGGTATTATTCAAAATGAAGAAAATTTGGTAAAACAAATTAGAAATCAAACCCAGGGGCATATAAAGAGATTGTATAATGTGTTGGTAGAAATAGATTCTGAAAGGGACTTGATAAAGGATTGTATGATAAAGTAGGCGCAGAATATTCAGGAACCAATAATGTTGGAAACTTGGGAGAGAATTTGGGTTAGAAATGTTAAATTTACGCAAGCGCAGAATTTAAGGGAAAACTTTTATAAGATGTTTTATAGATAGAATTTAGATCCTAAGAAACTGTCATGTATGTATCCAGATATGCAAGTGAAATGTTGGAGATGCAATTGTGATGATGCTACATATTTTCATGTATAATAATAATAATAATAATAATAATAATAATAATAATAACAACAACAACAACAACAACAACAACAACAACAACAACAACAACAACAACAACAGAGTTGGAAGGGACCTTGGAGGCCTTCTAGTCTAACCCCCTGCCCAGGCAGGAAACCCTACACCATCTCAGTCAGATGGTTATCCAACATTTTCTTAAAAATTTCCAGTGTTGGAGCATTCACAACTTCTGCAGGCAAGTTGTTCCACTGACTAATTGTTCTAACTGTCAGGAAATTTCTCCTTAGTTCTAGGTTGCTTCTTTCCTTGATCAGTTTCCACCCATTGCTTCTTGTTCTACCCTCAGGTGCTTTGGAGAATAGTTTGACTCCCTCTTCTTTGTGGCAGCCCCTGAGATATTGGAACACTGCTATCATGTCTCTCCCCTAGTCCTTCTTTTCATTAAACTAGACATACCCAGTTCCTGCAACCGTTCTTCATATGTTTTAGCCTCCAGTCCCCTAATCATCTTTGTTGCTCTTCTCTGCACTCTTTCTAGAGTCTCAACATCTTTTTTACATCGTGGCGACCAAAACTGGATGCAATATTCCAAGTGTGGCCTTACCAAGGCATTATAAAGTGGCACTAACACTTCACGTGATCTTGATTCTATCCCTCTGTTTATGCAGCCCAGAACTGTGTTGGCTTTTTTAGCAGCAGCTGCACACTGCTGGCTCATATCTAAAGGGTTGTCCACTAGGACTCCAAGATCCCTCTCATAGGTACTATTATTGAGCAAGGTACCACATATACGGTACCTGTGCATTTTGGGGTTTTTTTGCCTAAATGTAGAACCTTATTTTTTTCACTATTGAATTTCATTTTGTTAGATAGCGCCCAATGTTCAAGTCTGTCAAGATCTTTCTGTAATTTGAGCCTATCTTCTGGAGTGTTGGCTATTCCTGCCAGCTTGGTGTCATCTGCAAATTTGATGAGTTCCCCATCTATCCCCTCATCCAAGTCATTGATGAAGATGTTGAAGAGTACTGGGCCTAAAACAGAGCCTTGGGGTACTCCACTGCATACTTCCCTCCATGTGGATGTAGCTCCGTTGAGGACTACACGTTGAGTGCGGTTGGTCAGCCAGTTACGGATCCATCTGGTGGTGGTGCTGTCTAACCCACATTTTTCTACTTTATCTAGTAGTAGGTTATGATCTACTTTATCAAATGCTTTACTGAAGTCCAAGTAAATTATATCGACAGCATTCCTCTGGTCTACTAATTTTGTCACTTTGTCAAAGAATGCAATAAGATTAGTCTGGCATGATCTGTTTTTGACAAACCCATGTTGGTTTTTGGTCATTACTTTGTTTGCTTCTAGGTGTTCGGTGATTCGTTGCTTGATTATCTTTTCCAGAATCTTCCCCGGAAAAGATAATCAAGCAACGAATCACCGAACACCTAGAAGCAAACAAAGTAATGACCAAAAGCCAACATGGGTTTGTCAAAAACAGATCATGTTTTTATGGTGGACTTATAAGAAAATTAAGTCTTTCTGGATAAAAATTTGGTGGATTATGCAGAATATTTTGAAGAAGAAGATTAAGTTTCAACCACAATTTTTCCTTTTAGGGATTACGATGGACTATATAGTAACTGATACTAAATTGATATTGAACTTGATAACAGCAGCAAGATTACTGATTGGACAGTACTGGAAGAAAGAAGAACTACCCACAATAGAAGAATGGATTTTGAAAGTTTCTAATTTGGCGGAGATGGCGAAAATCTCAGCCTTTTTGAAAGACAATACCCAGTTGGCTTTCATGCCTAAGGTGGGACTAGAACTCCCAGTCTCCTGGTGATTGGCCCAAAGGCACCCAGCTGCCTTTCATGCTAAAGACAGGACTAGAACTCATTGTCTCCTGGTAACAGGCCCAAAGTCACCCAGTTGGCTTTCATGCCTAAGACGGAACTAGAACTCCCGGTCTCCTGGTGATTTGCCTAAAATCATCTAATTAGCTTTCATGCCTAAAGCAGGACTAGAACTCACCATCTCCTGGTTTCTAGCCTGGTGCCTTTACCAACTGGCTCTAGATGGGTGGCATATACTTTTAATAAATAAGAAAAAGTAAAACAAAGACGGGTGGCATATTTAATCAATGCATCTAGGTGGGTGCCATATATATTTACTAATTAAAGAAAAATAAAACAAATGGGGAAACAGCATTTATGTTACTCAGTTGTGGGTGAAACTTTCTCTTCAAGAAGATTGATAGGAACACGTCCTTCAAAAGCCAGCAGGAACAAAGGCGCCGGCCATCTATTCCACCCACCCGCTCTAGTAATTCCTTACTTATTCGTTTCTCAGAAAGGACTTTGCTCGCCCACAACCCAGGGTAGTTTCAGGTGAATGTAATTTCTCAGATTCCATCAAATTTTTGAAACTCGCAATAGGAGCCGTTCGTCTCTGACTAGCCAGGTTATATAGGTTCCCCGGAGGGCGAGCAGAGGAAGAAGAGAGGTGGTGTCACTTCAAAGGAGTCAACCAGAGACCATCAAGCAGAGGACCAAGTGAGTGGCTTTCAAACTTTGGTCTTTGGGGGAGCAAATTCTCTTCCCCTGTTCACATCACCTTGCTAGGAGAAGCAGAGATTGGGTCTTCTTCAGCCACCTGCCCAGGATGGGTTGCTGAGATCCTTGATGCTCCGTTAAAGGGTCTTCCCGGCTAATAGCAATAGCCCTTAGACTTATATATCGCTTCACGGTGCTTTTACAGCCCTCTCTAAGTGGTTTACAGAGCCAGCCTTTTGCCCCCAACAATCTGGGTCCACGTTTGACCAACCTCGGCAAGATGAAAAGTTGAGTCAACCTTGAACCGGTCAGGATCGAACTGCTGGCACTTGGAAAAATTAGCTTGCAGTATTGCATTCTGACCACCGTGCCACGACAGCTTCTGGTGTGTGCAGTTTCTGAGCATGTCATAAGGCCTAACTTTGGACTATCCTGCTTAGCAGGAAGGGAAATCTATACTGGTTGTTTTCAATGTATGACTACAATTAAGCCCAAAATATGCCTTGCTCAGTCAGAACAGTTGTTCAGTAAGTTTTTTTTTTTTTTTGCTATAGTGTTTAAGTGAATCACTGCAATTGCTAAGTTAGTAACTTAACTTGTCCCAGCTTGGGCACTTAGGAAAGAAAGACCCTCGACTCCATTTTGTAGGGAAAGGTATACTTTTACTAAAGCCAAGTGCTTACAGCATAAGCAAAGCTGGATCTGGATATTTCCATGAAAAGGCGGCCCTTTCCCCATTCTTCCGGACCCTCGCCCCTTGAGCACAGTGTCCAATAGTATTCAAATTTGGTGTTTCGGAAACCGCTTGTAAGGTTGGTGGTTTTTTGCTTGAGTTTCCCATTCCATTCGCATGCTCGCTCGTGTCCTTGGATCCGCTGGTCTGTTCCGGATTGGCACCTCTGGTTCCTGACAACCCTTCCCCCCTACACTCCCATTCTCCCCTCTCCCCACATTTCATGACAGGGTGCCAGATAAGCAAAGTCAGGCTGAAGCATTTGCAATGGAAGAGCTGACATGCTACCCCCCTCGGGAAAAGGTGGCTGGAAGAGAAGAGAGAGAGGGTTAGAGATTGGGAATGTTTCAGTGGGGTTTGTTGGGATATATATATTGAATATATAATTTAGGTCTTTGGTTATTCGGGTTTTCTCCCACGTAAAATTGGAAGTGTCTTGGCGACATTTCGACGAAGTCTCATTCGTCATCTTCAGGCTTCAGCTTCGTGCTTCTGGAATTGCTCCCAGAAGCACGAAGCTGAAGCCTGAAGATGACGAATGAGACTTTGTCGAAACTTCGCCAAGACACTTCCAATTTTACGCGGGAGAAAACCCGAATAACCAAAGACCTACCTACAAACACCCGCGAAAACCTCAGAAAACAAATATATAATTTATTTATATATTTTCTCTTTACATACATAAGTGCTTTGTGAACAGCGTGTTGTCTGGGTTAATTTGCTTACATAATACTATTTTTCCAGTTCCTAGTTTCTACCTCTGTTGTCTAACCATTTGTAAAACAAGTCCCATGTTTGGAAATAGTCTGTGTCTTCTTTTTCTTTTATCTTCGGTGTCAGTCTGTCCGTTTCTGCAGAGTCTATTTTTTAGATTATTGCTTCTTCTGTAGGTGTTTCCTCATTTTTCCATTGCTGTGCAAATACAATTCTTGCTGCTGTCAAGATGTAATATTAAATATGCATTCCCTTTCTCATATTTTTCTCGCATTATTCTTAACAAAAATAATTCTGGCTTATAATCTATAAGCTGTTTTAACATTTTTTTCTAACCATGTGTGCATTTTCATCCAAACTTTTTTTTCCCGTTTTCAACATGTGCACCACATGTGGTAATAGGTGCCTAGTCCTTGATTACATTTCCAACTTGGGATATTTGTCGTTGAATTTATGGACACACACTTTTTACTTTGCCTAATTTGTACTTGTACCTTTGGGGTTTTTTTGCCTAGTTGTAAAGCCTTACTTTTCTCCACTTTAAATTCCATGTTGTTGGATGGGGCCCATTGTTCAAGTCTGCCAAGATCTTTTTGTATCCTGAGCTTGTCTTCTGGGGGGTTGGCTGTTCCTGCCAGCTTAGTGTCATCTGCAGCTTTGATGAGTTCCCCTTCTATTCCCTCATCTGAATCATTTATGAAGATATTGAAGGGTCCTGGGCTAAGAGGGAACCCTGTGGGACCCCACTGCTTACTTCTTTCCATGTAGATGAATTAGAATTAGAATTTAGAATTTTTTTTTTTATTGGCCAAGTGTGATTGGACACACAAGGAATTTGTCTTGGTGCATAGGCTCTCAGTGTACATAAAAGAAAAAGATACGTTCATCAAGGTACAACATTTACAACACAATTGATGATCAATATATCAATATTGATGTGGTAGCATTAAGGACTATATGTTGAGTGCAGTTTGTCAGCCGGTTACAAATCCATCTGGTGGTGATGCTGTCTATCCCACATTTTTCTAGCTTGCCAGGCACCAGCTAGAATTGTGTTCCAATCCGCTGCAACTATAAGATGTGGACTTCAACTCCCAGAATTCCCCAGCCGGAATGTTTTAAGATATGTGTGTCAAGGGATATAAAGACATATAGACTGGTCAAACAGTTTCATGCCAAGTACTCCCAGAAACCTAAGGGATACCAGGGGGGAGGAAGGGGAGATTAGACTGAGCCTTGGGTAACCTCTTTATACATTTTTTTTCTCTTTGCAGGAATTCTTTTTCAATTAAGGGGAGCCACCTGTCAGCGCTGAAGCTGACCTGACCAAAGGCATTTTGATGCTTCAGTGCTGCCACACTGGAGTTCGGGGATAAGGAGGGGGGATATTTGGGGTTTGTAACCAAAACAAGATACTTTCTCCCGGGGGTAAAATCTACTTACCTGCCCTATCGATTTGGAAGTCCACGCGCCCCTCACGCACCCACGTGATGTGCCTATCCGACCCTCTGCACATGCACAAACCCTTCTGTGCATGTGCAGAGGTAAAAAACAGGTTACTTCCTGGTTAAAACCAGGAAGTAACAATAACTGGGCAGGTGGGCAGAGCCTTGCTACCAGTTCTCCGAACCACCAACCGTCGTCTCTACTAGTTTGGCCGAACCAGGAGCATTTCACCCCTGCTTTCTCCTGGGAACCAAGGACATTCCCAGGCAACTTCTAGTTTAATGAAGAGAGGAACTGGGGGTGACATGATAGCAGTCTTCTAATATTTGAGGGGCTGCCACAAAGAAGGGGGGGTTTCCATCTATTCTTCAAAGCAGGGGTCTCCAACCTTGGTCCCTTTAAGACTTGTGGACTCTGGGGGTTGAAGTCCACAAGTCTTAAAGGGACCAAGGTTGGAGACCCCCTTCTTCAAAGCACCTAAGGGCAGGACAAGAAGCAATGGATGGAAACCAATCAAGGAGAGAAGCAACCTAGAACTAAGGAGAATTTTTCCTGACAATGAGAACAATTAATCAGTGGAACTCCTTGCCTCCAGAGTTGTGGGTGCTTCATCACTAGAGGTTTTCAAGAAGAGATTAGACAGCCATTTGCCTGAAATGGTGTAGGGTCTCCTGCCTGAGCAGGGGGCTGGACTAGAAGACCTCCAAGGTCCCTTCTGATTCTGTTATTCTGTTCTTGCTGCAGCCAACTTGCCCTGGCCAGCTCACCGCAGAACAAGAGTTGCACCGATATCGAAGAAATTGCGGGATAGAAGCATTAAGGGAAGGATGCCAAAAGAGGGACAAAAATTGTTTTAATTATTTTAAATCATTAAATTGAACTGTTGAATTGTCCCGCAGCGAATTGGCTGTGGCGAGTTGTCCCATTCCGTCTGGACGGAGGCGTCGGAGACCTCTGTGGTTTGAGGAGCGCCAAGAAGGATCAGCGACGTTGATACTTCTACTCATACTTGCAAAGGTAAGCCGACCTTCTATCGCAGTTCGTTTCTTTCCAGTATTTATATTCTGAAAGGCAGAGAAAAGGGGGTCTGAACAGACCTTGAGGTTCTGGTTCGGCCTTCACACCCGAAGGTCAGGCTTTGAGGGTCTTCAGCCACAATCATTAGAATGCCCCCTCCCGCAATCAGCCGTACCTTCCAGTAGTCACCACGATCAGTCCTGACACCTGCGGGAAGAATCATGTGGTGGAAGGGGGATTTCGGGCACCTTCAGCTTAGGTAAATTGGCCTACTAAGATGGTTTATGTAGTCGGTATTATATATTGGAGGTGGAGACCCTTTCAGAGCTGTATGCAATGAAATTTCATTTTAATGTAGATTCAAAGTGACAATAAAGTTATTCTAGTCTAGTCTAGTCTTAATTCTTTGTTCTGTTCTGTTCTATTGCTATATTCCTATTTTTTATCCTATTCATTTTCTCTGTTCTATTCTATTCCATTCCATTCCATTCCATGTTCTGTTCTGTTTTATTCTATTCTATTCCTATTTTCTATCCTATCCATTTGTTCTATTCTATTCTATTCCATTCCATTCCATTCTATTATTTCTATTTCTATTCCTATTCTAGTCCATGTTCTGTTGTATTCTATTCTATTCTATTTCATGTTTTGTTCTGTTCTGTTGTATTCTATTCTATTCTATTCCTATTTTCTAACCTATCCATTTGTTCTATTCTATTCTATTCTATTCTATTCTATTCTATTCTATTCCATTCCATTCCATTCCATTCCATTCCATTCCATTATTTCTATTTCTATTCTAGTCCATGTTCTGTTCTGTTGTATTCTATTCTATTCTCTTTCATGGTCTGTTCTGTTGTATTCTATTCTATTCCTATTTTCTATCCTATCCATTTTCTCCGTTCTGTTCTGTTCCTTATCAGAATCCTGGACTGGAGAAGTCTTAAATGCCAGAAGTCAAATTAAGAGAATTAGGAAGGGGACCTAATCAAGATTTTTATATACAGGTAGTCCTCGACGTACGACCACAATTGAGCCCAAAATCTCTGTTGCTAATCGAAACATTTGTTAAATGAGTTTTGCCCCGTTTTATGACCTCTCTTGCCACCATTGTTAAGTGAATCTGGGTTCCCCGTTCAAAGTTACGACAGCACTGAAAAAATATAGCTTATGGCCATTTTTCAGACTTACGACCTCTTCAGGGTCACGTGATCAAAAGTCAGCCGCTTGGCAGCTGACTCACATTTATGACGGTCGCAGCATCCCGGTGTCACATGATCCCCTTTTGCGACCTTATGACAAGCGAAGTCCATGGGGGAAGCCGAATTCACTTAACGACCGTGTGACTCACTTAAGGACTGCGATGATGCTCGTAGCAACTGTGGCAAGAAAGGTCCAACTCACTTAAACAAACCAACTCGCTTAGCAATGGGAATGTTGGGCCCGATGATGGTCATAAGTCGAGGACTACCTGTAGTAACAAGAGCTGCCATCTTTATGGGAGACGCCTTACCTTGTTCCACTAAGTAGGCACAGTACTTTCCGTTCCCCGATACTTTTGGTGAGCCTTTCATCCAACTGGAATAAAGAGTTTTGTAGGCGTCTATCCACCCCCAATCCCCCTGAGGCGAATTCTGGAAAAGAAGAAGGTCTCTTTTTACGTGAAGGGCATCTCTCTCTGCCCGCTCGCCCACCCGCCCAAAATCAGGGTTTTTTTTGTTTATGATTCAGCGCAACAAAAAAAGGTAGATTGAGACAATCTCTCCTCAGGTGTGGCTCTCGAGCGCCTCTCAGCTGCCCTCAATCTATAGGGATGGTTCTCCTGACCTCCGGAAGGCTCCGCCATTTTGCTGGGCCTTTGAAGTGGCAGTTTTTCTAGGGGTTCCTCACGTTGGGTCTTCAACCTCTCCTGATCCACCATCTGTGGTCAGTTTGCTGCCGTTGGCCTTCCAATGTGGGAGATTGTTCCCTGGATGAGGGAACTTCCATAATATGGCTTTCTGTTCCTTCTTTTTTGCTCTCCTTCCTTCCTTCCTCACCCTCATTTTCCTTTCTCTTCTCTTCTTTTTCTCTTCCTTCCTTCTTCTTTCTCTCCTTTCACTTATTTCCTTCCTTCCTCCCTCACTCTTATTCTTCGTTTTCCTTCCTTCCTCCGTCACTCATTCTTTCTTTCCTTCCTTCCTTGCTCTCTTTCCTTCCTTTCTCTTTCCTTCCTTTTATCCTTCCTTCCCACTTTTCTTTTCTTCTTCCTTTCTTCTTCCTTCTTTGTTTGCTCTCCTTCCTTTCTTCTTTGCTTTCTCCTTCCTTCCTTCCTTCCTTCTTTCCTCCCTCTCTCTTTTTTCTTTTTCTTCCTCACTGACTCTCATCCTTTCTCCTCTTCCTTCCTTCCTCCCTCCCTTCTTTTCATCTTTCTTTCTTTCCTTCTCTCTCTCTCTCTTTCTTTCTCATTTTTCTTTTTCTTTCTTCTTCCTTTCTTCTTTTCTTCCTCCCTTCTTCCCTTCTTTTCATCCTTTCTTTCTCTCTCTCTCTCTTTCTTTCTCTCTCTTTTCTTTCTTTCTTTCTTTCTTTTTTATTCCTTCCTTCCTTCCTTCCTTCCTTCCTTCCTTCCTTCCTTCCTTCCTTCCTTCCTTCCTTCCTTCCTTCCTTCCTCATACGTACTATCTCTACAAGAAGTCTGACCTGTAGCCTGGCAAGTATATAGCCTAGCCCCTGTATACCCATGTGGATCCTTAATAGTGTTTCTTTCCAGTGTTCGAGAGACAGATCCAACATTCTGACCAGCAAACATATCCCTGACTTGTCCAAGCGAAACTCAGAAAGGCTTGAAAATCCCTCCATTTATTTGATCAACCTTCGGCCAGACCTTCAAAAGCAGGTCCGCCCTTCAGAAACAGGAGTCCTTCGCATTCTCCCGAATAAACGCTCGTTTCTGGCTTCGTCTTTGCACAAAATGCTGAATCTGATTCCAGACTTCCGCCACAATCTGGGTTTCATCATAAAATTAATGATCCAGGCTTGCAGAAAATAAACCGGGATTAGAAATAATCACATTTGGCATGCAATTTCTCAACACCCCCATTGGATGAAAAATGAAAGGAAAAGAATATTTACCTTTCCCTTGTAAAACATTCCGATCCAAACGGGTCCCAGGCCCTTAACTGGGGATGAGTTAATGTAGGCAGCCAGGTTGTTTGTTTCTTCTGCATCGAGAATGGAGGCCAGGTGACCACGTGCACCAGCGCTATGGCATTCTCTCTAGGGGGGATCAGAACGGGCCGTGTTACTCCAGTCACTCCCAGCAAGGAGGCTCCTGTCTTGCCTGGATCTCTCATGAGAAAAGAGAAGAGCAAAAGAGCATTGCGGAAGCCATTCCTCCTCCTCCTCCTCCTCCTCCACTCCATGAAGCCCTTTCTCTTAGCACTGAGGATGTTCCCTAGTTGGGTCATGAAATGGTTACAAGAAAACAACAACGCTCAGAGAGCATCAAGGACCCCACAGCCCTCTTCCTCCTCCCTTCCTCCTCCTCCTCCTCTACTCCACCAGCCCCACTCTCTTCTAGCACTGATGGCGTTCCCTCGTTGGGTCATGAAACGTCTGCAAGAAAACCATTTAGCTCAGAGACACCAAGGACCTCACAGTCCTCCTCCTCCCCTGCTCCTCCTCCTGCCTTTCTCCTTCTCCTCCACTCGACCAGCCCCACTCTCTTCTAGCACTGATGGCGTTCCCTCGTTGGGTCATGAAACGTCTGCAAGAAAACCATTTAGCTCAGAGACACCAAGGACCTCACAGTCCTCCTCCTCCCCTGCTCCTCCTCCTCCCCTCCTCCTCCTGCCTTTCTTCTTCTCCTCCACTCGACCAGCCCCTCTCTCTTCTAGCACTGATGGTGTTCCCTCGTTGGATCACGAAACGTCTGCAGGGAAACCACCAAGCTCAGAGAGGACCGAGGACCTCACCGTTCAACCCTGAGCTACTGATATTCTCTTCCATCAATTTAAATGGGTGGATTGCAGGTTCGGTCCTTGGCACACGTGGTTGGCAGTTCACGTTTAAGGAGTGTGAACCTCAAGGGTCCACCTTACCTCTGCCTCCCTCCAGCTCCGTTTCTCTTGGAAGAGTTTATAACAACCTCCCACGTAGGTCATCCATTCCTGCGGACACCTTCCTGTTTCGGCATCACCTATCGCAAAAGAGAATCTGGATTAGAGGCAAAGCAACACTTAGCATCTAAATATAGAGAGTTTTCAACTTCTACAACTCCCAGAATCATTCTCTGAAGGAGAAGGG